>NC_133620.1:468237624-468390124 GCF_048593235.1 Sminthopsis crassicaudata | reverse complement strand
TCATTGGAGAGAAACTCGAGAAGGACTTTGCTAAAGATTACATCCCACCCATCGCTCAGGATTTACCCACTTTGTAATCTTTCAAAAAAGGAAACCAGTCCTGTCACGTCTTGGCTTTCAATGAGCCCATCCTGCAGTTTGGGGACCTTCCCTTCCTCTTCTGCGCGTTCACTAGAATTTCTCCATGAACCGAGGTTAACCCCACTGTAAGACTCTCATCTTCCTCTCCTTTTTCTGAACCCCGGGAGCTCTGCCAGCACTTTGCTTGCTTTTCACAACTTTTTATCTCTCAGTGACAACATTTGATGTTCCATCCACTGTGAAGGATGGAGTTCATCTGGGTCAGGTGACCCAGATCTCTCCATGACAGCTAGGGAAGTCGCCATCTGTGTTGCTGGGGAAATTTCCTCACCGTGGAGCTCCCTACGCCAACAAAACCAGAGCTTAGGCCTGGATCACTCTCCCTCCCCATTTGCTTTTGTCTTGCCCCTTCCAGGCCTTCTTGGGCAAGAAAATAGAGCGAGCCCAGAAGCGAGCAGCTCAGCCTTTTCTCTATTGTTGGGGACAGGACCCCTCGCCCTTCTCCGGACCTTTCCTCTCCTCCCCTGAGCCCCTTCTGGGAGCACCACCATGCGCTTACTTCTGAATTTATTCTGTTAGCCACCTCTGCTTCCATCTGCTGCAGGCTCAGGGCCTAGAGCTCAGAGTGCAGTAGCAATGAACACTCCCTGAGAGGAAACTCCACCCACCAATGCAGGTCAGCATCTTCTCTGCATGGTCTGAGAGGGCCTGGAGTCCCCAAAGGCTCTCTGACCTTCCTCCGGGACACATATCCAGGGTGGGAGGCAGGGGACTCGAGCCAAGTGCTCAGGCCGCCGGGATCTTTCCTTCTTTTGGGCCCATTGGCGGATGAGTTCTCTGGGCATTCACGTCAGTCTCGAGACAATTTTCCTGTTTATTCCTCAGTGGAATCGTTTCCTTTGGATCCTCCCTTGTGATCTGCCTTTTCCTCTGAACCTGAACCTGTGCTCTCTAAGCCTGGGAGGGATGTCAAAGCTCCCCTTCCCGACTCTTATCACAGACTCTGATGACGCCTTGGCCCTTTCCCCACCAAGCTCCCTTTCTTCACTTCATTTCCTCTAGTTTGAGATTAAACCTTCCAAAGAGCTTCCCGAGAGGCCACAGCGCTGGGAAACTAGAACCCGTTCCCCACGTTCGGGCCATTATTAGCTTCCATCTAGACAACTCTAACAGTTTCTTAACTGTTCCTCCCACGTCCAAGCTCCAATGCTGTACTCCCCGGTCCCATTCCTCTTCCCCACCATGGCTCCATTTTCCCAATTTCAGCAACATCCAACGAGTCCCCTAAATAAGGCTTCACTTCTTAGCCCAGCATCCAAGGCCCTCCACAGCCTGGGCCCAAACTACCCTATTTGTGTTGGAGGACAAGAGCACTCATCAGTGCTTTTATATCTCAAACCATCTCAACCCTTCCGATCCTCGTCCCTCCCCGCTTCTCCATCAGAGTTCTACTGTCCCTTTTAAGGTCTGAATCCAAAGCTGCTTCCTTCCCGACCCCTTCCCTAATGGGAGGGATGCTCTTCCCTGAGTTCCGGGAGTGCTTCCTCTGGGCCTTTCACACAGCCCTTCTTACACTGACTCAGTGCAGGTCCTTGGGTACTTTCTCCCTCTCCATTAGCTTGTGAGCTTTCTGAAGACAGAGACAGGGCAACCTCTTAATACCCTTAAGGTCTGGCACACGGTGGGCAGTGCCCTCTCATCGGATTAATGTTGAGTGAACAAAAGAGACCATACCATTGCTTAGCCTTTTGGAGTAGAGAGGAATTGTGTCAGAGACATGGGCGGCTAGGTGCTGCTGCAGGGGACAGAGGGCTGGGCCTGGAGTCAGGGAGACATCTTCTGGAGTTCAAAACTGGCCTCAGACACTTAGCAACTGTCTGCCTCGATTTCCTCATTTTTAAAATGAGCTGGAGAAGAAAATGGCAAACCAGTCCAGTACTTTGCCAAAAAAAAACCCAAATGGGGTCGTGAAGACTCAGACACAACTGAACAACAACAAATCACAGGCATGTAGTGGAACGAAGACCGGACTTGGGTAAGGAAGGGCCTGAACTGCACGAGCAGGGGAAGTCACCAACCACTATGAACTTCAGTTTCCTTATCTATGAAATGGAATTTTGGGGATGGCTGTGAGGATTCAATGATCTCTCTTCTTCCCAGGTTATTTTTACTTTCAGAATCCAGATTTTTTTGGTGCAACAAGAGAACTGTACGGATCTGTACACGTATATTATATTTAAGATATATTTTAACATGTTTAACATGTATGAGACTGCCTGCCATCTAGGGGAGGGGGTGGAAGGAGGGAAGGGAAAAGTCGGAACAGAAGGGAGTGCAAGGGACAATGTTGAAAAATTATGTCAATAAAAAGCTATAATAATAATTAAAAAAAAGATCTCTCTCTCACACAGATAGACAGACACACACCCAGAATGCCTCAAAGGTCATTAAGCTACCGAAGCTTAAGACCGCACTAAGACTTTGGGGACACTCTGTATATATATATATATATATATATATATATATATATATATATATATATATATATATATATATATATATATATATATATATATATATATATATTAAGTGCTTGGAAACTCTTAACGTGTTACCTAAATGTCAGTTAGTTGGTCTTATTTTTGTAGTCTAAAGCCACAGGTAGAATGCCAAATTACATATTCTCTCAAAATCTGTTCCTATCCACTAATTTTATGTTTCAGCTCTGAAAACACATTCTCGGATCTAAGTTGGAGAGTCCGATGCCATATTTCAAAGTGTACGGGCCCGCTTAAATTAGCAGGTTATTTTTAGGGTCTTCCTTTCTTTCTCAAAGACTAAAATATGCACAGTATAGAAAGGAAAAGGAGGGAGTCTAAATTAAACGCTAGGTATGGCTTCCTGAACTCCTCCGATGCGGGCCTGCCTCTGCCCGTCCAGGTGGTTTGGTGCTTCCTTCTGAAACATCTGGCGGTTGCCAGAGTTTGGGTGAAAAGGCAGTTAGATCTGCATCTGCACTTGCCCCGGTTGTGGACAGGAAGAAGGTGCTTGTTTTAGGGAGGAGGCGGGGAAGCGAAAGACTGATGGGAAACATTAAAGGGCTCGGAGGGGCCGCCAGGTGGGAAGGGTATCTCTGAGCTTGATCGCAGATGCAATCGCGGACACGTATCTCTCGCTGCCTCTATGGGTGCCGTCCAAGGATGGAAAATTGAAGCTGCTTGATTAAACTGGCCTCTAAGAACACACCTGACTTCTGAAGTCTGCTGGGAATGGAAGTGAGAGGAGCCAGAAAGAAAGCAGCCAGACGGAGCGACCCAACGACTCTCCTAAAGCACTGTCTTTAAGTACGGGCTCCTCCCCCAGGCTGTGAAAGCCTTCCAAGACCTTCCCATGGCTCCTTTTCTGCCCATGGCTGTATTCTGCCGACACCAGCTGATGGAGCTTGGAAGCGAGGCAGGGCCAGTGGGCAGTTCTTCCTGTCCAGTGACTGGACACTCTCTCAGAATATCACATGGTCCCCAATGTGACCATGTGTGGGGCTGTTCTGAACTAGTGGCTCCCATAATCTCAGTCCCTTCTTGGGACTGTCTAGGACAGGGGTTCTCAAACTGCGGCCCACTGAGGACGTTTATGCGCCCGCCGGGTTATGGCAAATGGGCCGAAGGGCGGAGACAGAGCGTGAGCTTTCCTTGTTACTATAGTCCGGCCTCCCACAGTCTGAGGGACAGGGAACTGGCCCCTATTTAAAAAGTCTGAGGCCCGCTGCTCTAGGATCTCTTTCACTCAAATTTTTTCCAATCCTCAGGAAAGAGGTTCATGTGAGGTGATGCAAAGACTGTAATCCAACTTGAAGGACACTCCCAAAACAGAGCTGGTTTTCTGTTCAGAAAGGGGAGCCTGAGACGCCCTGTCAAGAAGCCGAGCTGGATGCTGATATAGCGGCTGTCCTCCTTGGGAGACCAATGTCTCAGCCTAGAGGAAGTGACCCTTAACCCTCAGACAATAGCAATGATACCTGAGTTAGAAAGTCTTCACTAGCACTGGCTAGGCTACGCTCAAGGCCCTTCTACCTTAAGATCAAGTCCTAAGTCAGACACTTTACGTTTGGGTCACAGTAATTTGTGACCCACAAAGAGAGAAGTGCAAAGGCCACGGGCCCCATTAGCGGAGGGAAAGCTCGCACTGATGAAACTGGACTCTTCGAGGATTAAGGCACGTGACCAACTGACAGTAGATAAGCAGTAAAACCTTCATATGGGGATGACACGACATGTTTTATCTCATGTTCTACATGGAGGCTCCTCTCCCCTTACTGAGACAAATTATAAATGGTTTGCTCGTCACCACGTGGCCTCCTTCGGGGTGACAGCTACTTAACAAGGCTATGATAAATGCAATTAATTTTGCTTCTCCTTAGCCTTGCCTGCTCTCAGATAAAGCGAAGTCAGGATCATAACTCAAAACTTTATCCCCGGGCTTTCCTTTGTCTGCATAAAACTATTTACAGCCACGTAATCCCAACTCTTTTCAGTTATCCTAAAAAAGGTGACGTCATCTTCATGCTCTCCTAATGTCTTACGTCCTGCTCTGATGCTTAATGATGGCTTCGGAAGCCATATCACAGTGGAACACAAATCCAGAGGTCCAATCTCTGTCTCTGGATACAACAACGATTCAATTTAGATCAACAAATGTATTAGGAACCTGCTAAGTGACCCAAATACAAAAGCCAGCCCCCCCCCCCCTTCTAAAGCCCAGTGGTATGTCTGGAGAAGTTTGTCAGACAAGAGTTGGCTCCCATGTGAAGTGCTCTGAAGCTCCAGCGACCCAGGAAGGCCATCGACTAGTGGGCCGTGTGCGAGAACCGGCCTCTCAGGACATGAGCGTGTGCCCTCCGGAGAACAGAGAGAGGTCTCTGCTCATGTGAGAGGAGATGAACAAACTGGCATTGCTATGACCCCCTCGTGGACCGCGCCCAAAGAACGTTTCAGAAACCTACTCATGCTTCCTGCGGTCATTAAGTACACGCAGTTTAGCCTGTGGTGGGAAGCGCTGCTCCCGACATGTGGGGGCCACACAGACCAAAGGGTACGTGCTTACTCACCATCGTGGCTGCCGGAGAAATAGCCTCCTCTCATATAGGACGACTGGCAGTTAGGCACTTCTGAAAGTAAAGCACAAAGCGGGGTCAGTGCCCGGGGGACAGCTGAAGCCTACGGACACCACGGGCCGGCCTGTGAGCACCTGCCACCACAAGGATGGGAAGCTGGCAAGCAGGGATCCAAGGAGTGACGTGGGAAACGGGAGCAAGAGGGGCCGGGAAAAGCTAAAAACATCCGTTTGGACTTGGACTTCACTGTTTCTCCCCATTTGATGGAGAAACATCCCATTAATACCTTTTATTGTTAAGTAAAAGGAGTAAGATAGTAAGAAAAAGGAGCAAGCTCTGCAATCCCAAGTGCGCTCACTCCCATAGGCTGCCAGGCTTGGGTGGGAGGGACAGCAGCTTGAGAAGTTCCCCCATCTGCTCCATTTGGCTAACCATGTTCACATCCAGAGGTCAGAGTATTTTTAGACCTAAAGAGATTAGGGGATTTAAAGCAGGCCTAAAGCTGCAGGACTGGGGGATTTGTAGGGTTTGGCCAGGAGAGTCCACCCATCTTCTAAGAGCATTAAAGTGAACCAAGAGCAGCTCGAGGACCACCTTTTTGGACAGCTCCCGACCACACCGTCCATCGTCCATCAGTAACACAGGTATATGAACCTCCCCACTGTCTAGAGCAGGGGTCCTCAAACTTTTTAAATGGGGCCCGTTCACTGTCCCTCAGACTGTGGGAGGCCGAACTAGAGTAAAAACAAAAGCTCACACTCTGTCTCCGCCCCTCGGCCCGTTTGCCATAACCCGGCGGGCCCATAAACGTCCTCAGCGGGCCGCATCTGGCCCGTGGGCCGCAGTTTGAGAAGCCCTGCTCTAGACCACCGCAATCTGACTCAGATTTGAGGAACTTGGCTCCGTAACCTGCCTGGCTTACTTTAAACTGTCTGAAAATCCACCTGAGAAACAAGAGTAGCTGGAAATCGCCCCTTCCCAGGCCTCAGGAGGAGCTTCTCTGAATAAGATATCGTGGTCCCGTGAGCTACAGGAGGCAGCAGAAAGGGCTGGATGAGAATGTCCTGGAAATCTGAGAGTGACACGTGGTCCCTGCTGGGTTCTTCTGGCCTGAAGCAAGCAGCACTCAAGGAGATGCATTGAGCTTTCCTCCTCTCTGTTCAGCCACCTGATACATGCTAACCCTGCTCTCCGGGAGGATGGCAGAAAGTTCTAGTTTTCCCTACGTAATAAATGGGGCTCTTATGGACCAGGCCCCTCAAGGAGAAGCCACCCCACTTTGCTTTGGGCAGCCTGGGCCAGGGGTGGGGCAGAGACCAGCCTCTGAGATATTCCCATCCTCCGCTCCCCGTGACAGGGTCTGGATACAAAGCAGAATGGACCCCCCCATCCTCCACCCGGTCAACTGAGGTAGGAGGAGAAAGGTCACGGATAAAATGCCGACTCCAATTCCCTTCGTCCCTACAGGTCTCTCTGACTGCCACGGGCCAAAGCAGGTCACTTGGCCTCACTTTCAAACTTGGGCTGGTGCTAAAATGCTCCTTAAGCTGAAGGTTTAATGGCACTTCCTGTAACTCGACACCAATTTTTCAGTTGCTTTCCCGGGCCATATTGGGACCAAATCATTCTGAGCCCCGATGGCTGGAGTTTTCTTCCAGGTAGGAAGCATCACGATAGACTGAACGGGGGCACTGAATACCAGCCAACCAAGTAGAGCGGGCAGCTGCGAGCTCCAGATTCCTCTCATTAGAAAAAGGAGATGACACAGAGCATCTCTCTCCTGTAAAGCTCTCTTGAGCCCCTCGAGAGTCTGGCGGATTCCTGGAGACTGGGAGCAAGGCTGCAAACGCTAATGGCACACATCCTTGGCTGCTCCTAGGTCTAATCAACTTTGGAGGCCGGAAATAAAAATTAGATTCTCTATGAGCTTTTATTTGGGAACACAGTCTGTCACCATGGCATCCAGCGGGAAGGTCCCCGCGGGCCCTGGCGGAGGCCGCACTGGGATGATCCCGAGCTGCTTCTCGCCATTTCCTTGCCTGTCATCGCATCGGGGATATGAGGGTGGGGCGGGGTGGAACAACCCGGATCTGAAGCAGGCCCTGCAATCTCAGCATCTGCCTGCGAACCTGGCGGGGGCAGGGTCAAGAACCCCGAGACACCTGACTTAGACTTGCTGTTGGAACTGGGATGGAGGGTCTCCATTTTCTGAGATCCTCGGCAATGCCTGATTAGAATATTTCTCTTTTTTTTATGAGAGATGCTGTTTCTTTCCTTCTGCCCCCTACCCCCCACTAAGGAGGCCGAAGGAGGGACTCTTGCTCTCCTGGGAATATGGATTAGCCCATCTCTAAAGCTCTCTACCAGTGTTAGGTACCGACAAAAGCCCCCTAGATCGTCTCCTCCTTTATGTCAGGGCTCCTTCCCCAGGAGATCATGACCCCCTCGAGGCGATCAGATCTCGTCTTTGTCTCTTCCATAAGCCCTGTGAGATCTTTGGTCCTCTTCGAGAAGGAAGGACCCCCCCCCCCCCCAACGGTTCAGCATCTGGCCCCCGGGATGAGAGGATGCACACAAACCTGAATCGATGCAGTAATCCCTGGGCTCTTGCTTGATGCCCATTGGCGACTGGTAGCCATGCGTTGGCACTCCAGGGATGCCCGGAACGCCGTGCTCGTAGAGAGGGTCAGGATACTCTTGTTTGAATCCCTGAGGTGGTGGGGGAGCTGCAGGGACGATAGGCTCTGACATCTGTCGGTGGTAGCCCGGACGATTGTCACCAGGAGGAAAGGGATGGCAGGGTTCAGACATCTGTCTCTGAAACCTGGAGGAAGAAGGAAGAGTCATTCGGCTCAGTCAGAGCCACCACCAAAGTACCCGGTGGCCCACGGCATAGGAGAGAGCGGACTTTAACCCCTCGGACTGCTGAGCTTCGGCACAGGAATACTTAAGTAGGGGGTTCGCATCTCTTCTTCACCAACATGCGTGATGTCAAATTTTCAATCACTTAGGCCTTGAGACGGAAGGATAAACGATTTCTTGACAGCCCTGTAGTAACCTCCCCGCTTTCCAGGAAAGGTTTTTTTCCCATCTGGCACCCCGCTCTACAACGGGCCCCCCAAATCCGATGTGTCTTCGCGTCTGCGCACCGCACTAACATAAACTGAGCCTCACGGCCTTCCAGAAATACTAAGTAGACAAAACCCGGAGTTTCCTAAAACCAGAGAATATGAATGAGCTGCTGACCTACTGTGCGCAAAACACTGTTGTACCCTCTGTGCTTAGGAAAATGGGCGTGAACACGCGCACAGGGACTAGAGAGGAGCTGGGATGCACAAGATTTGGAGAAGATAAAGCAACTAATTTTGGAAAAGGTTTAAGAAATGACAGTCTCCCGAGAAGCTGGCACAAGTTTAAGAAGGAAAGCCATTAAGTAAATTGAACCAAATCCATCAGAGTTAGTGGCAGTTGTAGCAGGCCTCGAGCGAGGCAGACCCCTCTGACTTCAGACACTGGTAGTGCGTCCTGGGGCTAATCTCCTTGCTTAGTTTCCCTAATGGTTAAACTGGGATAACAGGGCCTACTTCCCAGAGCGGCAACTGAGATAACATGTGGGGGAAAAGGCTTATCAGTGGGAGAAGACGATATATAAGTGAATATCCCCCTCCCCCCTTCCCTGGGACTCCAATATGGTCAACATTTTCCCCCAGTGCCTTTAACTGAACTTTTTTTTTTTTTTGAGGCAATGGAGTCAAGTGACTTGCTCAGGGTCACACAGATAGCTCTCCCCCTGCACTACCCTAGCTGCCCCAGTCCCACTGTCTTTGGGGTCTAGGCGGCATGATTGACAAACTGGCAACTGGTAACACCTGGAGGAGAGACCTTGGCAGGCCTGATAAAAGAATGGACTGAAGAGAAGACCCTTACATTTAAAAGGGCAAATTGGAAAGTCTGCCCTTGCGTTCAGATGGGAAGACGGCCCTTGTAGACCTGGGGTCAGCAAGCAAGTTGAGGACCAACATTTCCCCCCATCTTTTGTACAAGAAAACATTTAAGCACACACAAAACCCATCACAAAGCCACTGGTCTGGGGAGTAACCTGGACCGGCCAATTTTGTCACCCAAAAAAGACGTGTAGTTTGGGGCTGACGGACGCCGTGAGGGAGGGGTACGAATATAAAGGCAAGATGGCCCTTGCTCCCGTAGGTCTCCGCTCTCTGGGGGAGACAGGCCAGAAGGAGGGGTCAGCTGCGAGCCAGATGGCGGGTCCCTGGACCCTGAGGGCGGCAGGCATGCAGATGGGAATGCCGTCAGCGGCACCTCCTCCGACAAAGCTGTGGCAGGTTCTAAGAGTGGCCCGCGTGATGGCGGCAAGGCCTCCCTTCCAGGGCAGATCAGGCGTTCGGGACCCAAGGCCTAGTTTTAGAACTATCTCGAGAGCTGCGTTTCAGTGACCCTGGTTTCCTGGGTAATCCTACGGAGTTCATTCATTTGAAAAAGTGGCGGAGAGGGGGTGGGGCACGTGACCCAGAAAAGGTGATGAGTCTGCTCCAAAGCAGAGAGGGGAGGGGAGTGAAAGCCTTCCCAGGGAAGGAGCGGGGAGCAGAAAACCCCCCTTTGTTGAAAGGGAAAAAAGGCTCCACCTGCTGGGTTCCAGGCCTCGAAGCAACGGATGGAAAACTTCAGAGGCTCAGACTTTGGAACAACAGAGGGAAGGTTCCAGAAAGAGGAAACTAATAAGAGCTAATAAGACTAGTTACTATGCTGTGAGGTAAGTTATTCCCATTTTATAGACAAGGAAACTGAGGCGACAGGAGTAAAGTTGCCGGGTTCAGGGTCCCACAGCTAATGAGTGTCTGAGGCCAGACTAGAGCTCATGAAGGAGCCTTCCGGACTCTACGCGTCGTGGCCATAGAACCTGCAGGAGCCCCAGAGGCCCCTGGTCCAACCCCTCATTTTGACAGGTGGGGACACTGCGGTCCAGGGAAGCCCAGTACGGCGCCCGACGTCATTCAGCCTCCGAGGTACTTTTGAGACTGGGCCCGCCTGTGTTCCCCCGGAGCTGTCCCAAACCAGAACGGGCCGTCCGTGCGGACGGAACCAGCGGGTCACACACCTGTCAGTGGGGGTCCGGGCAGGGGCACGTGGGCTCACGCCCAAGGGCTGAAAGGGACCACAGGCCTTTCTGCAGGTTGGCCATGTCCGTCGCTGTTTCCATTTATGGCAGCGTCTCGATGCACCCGCAGGGCACATTCATCTGAAACCCGAGTCTCAAATGTCTGACACCGACAGCGTGCCCTGGCACAGTGGGCCTCGAAGGGCATTTTCAATCCCTCCCTAGGCCCTTCGCCTCTTTGGAGGGCAAGGACGTGCCTTTCCCCTCCCTCCCACCCTGCTACCCTCTCCCTGTCCTTCCCCTCCTTCCTCCCAACACCTTGAAAGGCGGTTTCCATCAATCAATTGCTCCTCTGGCACGGAGATGGCCCCGGGCCCCTGTGGCTGTAACCAGAGTCTCTGCAGCTGGCAGGCCCGGATTACTCGACTTCCGCTCCGCGTCCATCTCCCCTTCCAGGATGAAACCCTAGAGCCAGGCTGGTGCGGCCCCTTCAGGGGAAGGCATCTGCGGATGGCCAGCAGCCAGAAACCCCTGAGCACGACTTGAAGGTGGCTCGGAGATCAGCTGCCTCTTAACCACGGCACCAATGCGAGCTCGGGCCACTGAGGAGCGACATCTTTGGGGAGGGATGGAGAGACGGGGAAGGGCTGGCTGCCAAGTGCAAGGGAGAGCAGGGAACACCACCATATTCGGGAGCGAGCTTGACGCTGCCTTTCCTCGTGCTCACCCCCGAGCCTGGCAGACCGCCCTCTGACCTTCGTCTGAGCTCTCCCCCTCCCCACAATCCTGGGAAGGGCCTCCACCGTGTCCTGTACACAACACGGTGAAGCCTCTTGTTAACGAGGCAGGGACTCCTTTCAGCCTCACGCCTCTGTCCTGAACAAAGACCCTTCCTCCAGCCCCCTGACCCCAGCCGAGCCCCCACGAGGCCATCTCGGACTACCCAGCAAGCCCAAATACAGCAAGTGGCAGCCGAAGGCTCCTCGGGTGCCCGTTTATTTAAGGAACCGGTTATTTGTTTGTCATATTTCTATGGTGCCTCTCCTCCCAAGAGCTCACCCACGCTACCAACATTTGGTTTACATTATGAAAGCCGCCAGATGCTTTTTCTGCATTTCCTTTACTCTTATTGCTGCCAATACACACAGTCAACACAATGCTTATGGCAAAAGTGAGAGAAGCGTGCAGCAGATGAAACTGTCCCGGGGACCCCAAGGGCCCTGGGGGCCGCAGGAAGCAAAAAAGGGCCGGAGGCCACTTCCAAGGTGGAGTCCACCAAGAAACACCACCACTTCGTGCTCTCGTTAGGGTCATAAAGGAAGGGGCTTAAAAATGGGGGGGGTGCTGCTAAACTTCAAAGCTTGGCAAAAAATAAGGAAATGGAAGGAAAATAATGTGTCTAACTAATATATCCACTGCAAGGAAGGATTAAAATTATAGGCACAGCAATGGCAAACTGCATGCTCCAGAAAAGAGAAGATGTTCTAGTGGATGACAGATGCCAACGGAGACCTCCTAATATTGTTTATTCTTCTCCTGTCCTATGACTTAAAGATAAATTATGGTAAAAACAAAACAAAAAACCACAAAAAACCGCCCAGAAGACAAAAACCTCAGGCCTGAACTCCAAAAAGTCTCTTATGTACAGCCTGCCAATCCCACCTAGATTCAATTTTGCCTTCCCATAAAATATTAAAAGGTTCTGCAAAGAAAACATCCTCCTAAGGCTTAAGAAATGTTTAATCGATTTCTGTAGCTCAAACAAGGGAGCAGCAAGGTGATCAAGGGTATAGATATGTTGACACGCTATTTGAAGGCTTGGACATACAATGCGCCTATTGATAAAGGTTGAATAGCAGCAGGAAAGAGCAGGGTTTGTTTAAGTTTAAAAAAAACCCCACAAAAAACAAAATCTTGCTCTCTAGAGAAAATGGAAATATCAAGTCTGTAACAGCAATAAAGCAAATTCAAGCTTCTAAAAGGGAAGCCTATTCATCATTTCCAGGCACAAATGCAAAATATTAGCAATTTCTGTAGAGTAAATCAAAGGTTTTGTTTTGTTTTTTAAACTTTGAAAATTTAAATCAGATTTGAAAAAATGCTTTGCAAAAAGTATGAAAATCTAGAATGAATTTCTTAATACGTTGCATTTGAGAAACAATGCTGAGATACATTTAATAATATTCATGCATTTTTGTTGGAGAGGTCACAAAAGGTTCTGAAGGGTCTGATTTTATGGAGTTCCCTTTGATTTCTCTAAAGGTTACTTTACACATATACATATTTGCTGATTTCTTATCCATTATTTTCTTATCTTCCAATAACCTAAATGAAATTGGGTAATACTGTTACCCAAGACCATATTTAAAGAGCAGACACATCAAAGGGGCTTCTAAAGAAAGGAGAAGACTTAGAATCACACCAGGTGATAATTTGTTGAAGGAGGAACTGGGATTCTTCTCCCAGAGAAGAGAAGGCTTGGGGGAGGGGGGATATGGATCCTATTATGAAGGTCGTTACCATGGAAAAGGATCAGATCTGCTGTATCAGCAACAATTATCATCAAAACAACCTGATATTGGCTAAGGAACAGAGTGATCAATCAGTGAAATAGCTTAGATTTACAAGAAACAGTAAGAAATTAACAAAATAGCCTAGTGTTTAATACACATAAACACCCCTAGCCTTTGGGATAAGAACATACCATCTGTCAAAAACTGCTAGGAAAACTGGAAAGCAACTGGAAGACACAAACTAGGTACAGCATTTCACACTCTATACCAAGATAAGGTCAAAATGGCTACATGATTTAGACACCAAGAATGATACCATAAGCACATTAGAAGAGCAAGGAAAGACTGTCAGATCTTTGAAGGGAAGAAGTCTTGACCAAAGAAGAAATAGGGAGAATTACAAAATATAAAATAGATGATTTTGATTACATTAAATTAAAAAGCTTTAGCACAAACAAAATCAATGCAACCAAGATTGGATGAAAAGTAGAAAGCTGGGAAGCAATCTTTATAGCAAGTATCTCTGATAGAGACATCATTTCTCAAATATATAGAGAACTGAATCAAATTTATAAGAATACAAGGATCCCAATTGCTAAATGGTCAAAGAATATGAAGAGACAGGTTTCAGAAGAAATCAGTTACCTATAGCCATATGAAAAAGTTTTCTAAATCTCTTTTGATTAGAGAAATTCAAATTAAAACAACTTAAGTATCATCTTATACCTATGAGATCGGCAAATCTGACAAAAATGGAAAATGATAAATGTTGGAGAAAATGTGGGAAAACTGAGACACTAATGCACTGTTGGTGGAGTTGTGAATTGATTGGATCAGTCTGGAAAGCAATTTGGAACTACTCCGAAAGGGCAATCAAATTGTGTATACCCTTTGATCTGGCAATATCCCTACTAGGTCTGAATCCCAAAGAGATTATTAGAAAAAGAAAAAAGGACCATTATGTATAAAAAATGTTTTTAGCAGCCCTTTTTTGTGGACGCAAAATATTGGAAACTGAGGAAAGCCCATCAATTGGGGAACAGCTGTGGTATATGAATGTAATGGAATAAATACTATTGAGCTATAAGAAAGGGAAAGACACTAACTGATGCAAAGTGAAATGAACAGAACCAGGAAAATGTACACATTATCAGCAACCTTGTATAATAATCAACAATGAGTGGCTCGGCTCTTCTCAGCAACACAATGATCCAAGACAAGTACAAAAGACTCATCCAGAACTGATGGACTCTGAAGGTTTTTCACTTACTTTATTCTTTTTTGTGATTTTTTTCTTTCAATTTGTTTCTTCTTTCACAACTGTGACTAATATAGAAATATGTCCTACGTGATAGCACATGTATAATCTTTATCAAGTTGCCTACTATTTTAGAAAGGGGAAAAAATTAGAACTCAAAATCTTGTAAAATTGAATCCTAAAAATTGTCTTGACATATAATTGGGGGGATGCTATTTTTTAAAAAGCTTCAATAATCCAGGTGAAAGCTGCGTAAGAAGCATTTATTAAACACTCATTTAAAAAGCTAAAAAGAACCAGACTTGCTTTATCAGGTTTCCAAGGTGGGAAACACTCCCCACCCCCAACAAACCAGAGAATGGGGAGGAAATTTCTGACAGGCAGGATTCAGCCCATCCTCTAAGGGAAACCATTAACAAGAACCAACTGGAAATGATATGTACCACCTCCCCATAGTAGAGATACTGAGAGTAGGAAGTCAGTGATGGCGTGTTCATGAGAGCAGCGCAGCCCAGCAGCTGCCATGCTGGGCTTGTAAAGCCCAAGACCAAGATTTTTGCCAAGCCCCTTAACCCCTTTCTCTTCATGTGTAAAAGAGAAAAGGCTCATCCCTCCCTTCCTGCCCCACAGGGTTGTTGTAGAGCCCAGAAGAGACACTGAAGCAAAGGGAGTGAGACCCTGGGTTTTAGGGGAGCAGCTAACCTTTAATTAACCTTTTTATTAATTGTTCTCTAGCAGTCTACAAATTTTAAAGCTTATTTTTCCAAGAGAACCTCTAAATCTTTTTCTAAAGGAATAAAAAAAAATTTTAGGCAACCTTGTTAAATGGAAAATTTCATGTAATGCTAAAATGAAAATTCAAAATGAATTTATTTTAGAAATTTTTAAAAAGTTTCATAATTTCATAACGAGCCATTGGGGCCAAATACACAGAAAGCAACTATACAATTTGAGAGAGAAACCCATGCTTACACATCCTTGAAAATTAAGGACAAAGAACATGAAACTCTATTCAATGGATACAAAAACAAACAGACAAAAAAAGATTTCCCTTTTAATTCTACAGTCTACATTATGCAAAG
Source organism: Sminthopsis crassicaudata (assembly GCF_048593235.1). Classification (NCBI taxonomy): domain Eukaryota; kingdom Metazoa; phylum Chordata; class Mammalia; order Dasyuromorphia; family Dasyuridae; genus Sminthopsis; species Sminthopsis crassicaudata. Next base: position 468,374,964 of record NC_133620.1, on the reverse strand, counting down.
TCAAGAAAGGGGCACAGGACAGAAAGTAAGAAATATGGAAGGAAAAAGACTAATAAAGAAAGAAAAATAGAAGATGTTCATATAAGAAAAAGTAACATCTTAGGAGATTTTATATCAACAAAACCTATCCATCATGTACCTCTTAAAAATGCTATTATTAACAAACCAAAGTTTTGTTCCAGGCTTACTACAAGAGTAGTAATGAATGCTCCATTTTGGGTTGGTTATTTATCCCACAAAAGGGTTGAAGTTAAATTCTAATGCATCAGTTCCAAACTGGCACCGGACAAAGGTGCTTTATATATCTTGGAAGCTGAATTCTGCCCTTATGAAAATGGGCAGTTCAATAGGCACTGTGCACACCCACTGAAGAAGGACACTGAAGGCTCCAGTTGATGGAATAAGGAATGGGTGCTGGGCAAGAAAAAGGAGAAGAATCTTATTTTGACCTGAAGAGAAATTCTACCACAAAATTCTACTTTATATTATTAATATTTTTATTTTAAAAACATTCATTATCACCTTCAAGATGACAGATCACAGTTCTGATGAACTACAGAGTATAATGGGGGGAGGGAGCAAATACACAGAAAGCAACTCTATTAAATGGAGAGAAACCATCAGAGAATTTGAGATCATAGCTCTTATAGCAGATGGGTCACAGTGCCCGGACCAGAGGAGGCACTTAAATATTTATTGGCTGAATGAGTGGTTCTAAAACTTTAAAATCAAGAAGCATTTCTCTAGTAGCTACTTCAAGAGAGACCCTCAAAGCCTTTTTTTTTTTATGAGTCAGAAAACAAATTAAGGCAATCTTGTTAAAAAGAAAATTTAACTTGATGGTAAAATGGACATTTCAAGTGAAGTTAGACCGAAATCCCAGGTATCAGGAATCACCCTAAGAATGAAACAATCACTACTTGGAACTTACATTCTTTTATCAAGGATGTGTATAAATACATGCAAAATAAAGAGGCAAATGAATACAAAGTCGCGTAGGAAAAGAGAGCAGTAATAATGGAGGGGGTTAGGACAGGCTTCTTGTAAAAAGTGCCATGACCTGTGTCCCAAGAGAAGAGAGGAAGATTCAGTGAGACTGGGCTGAGGAAGAGATGCATTCCAGGCATGGAGAAGAGCCAGTGCCAGGCTTGGCAACAGAAGATGGATGTTGCGTCTGAAGAAGAGTTATGGTCCATTTGGCGGAATCTTAAGAGTACAAAAGAGGACAAGAATGGAAAGATAGTTTAGGGCAAGGTTTAAAAGCTAAACCGAGCGAAAGGGAGGAGTGGCGCAGAGAAGATTAAGCCTCCACTCTGCTGGAGAAAATGGCAGGGGATGGAATCAAGACTACATGTAGAAAGATTGGTGTGGGCAAAGAGAAAGGGCTCCTCTTTCTCAGGCTGGGACAAAGGACGAGAGAGTGGGAGATGATGTCAAAGGATTCTGGGAAGAGGGAGCTCAGGGCAAATGGACACAACTCTTTTAGTAATGTAAGAGGCAAGATTTTCAATGGGGAAGAACGGGAGGAGGGAAAAGTGTGGGTGGTGGGCTTGAGAAGTTTGGAAAAGCTTTTGTGGGGAGCTGTTGTTCGAACTTCTGGTAGCCAAGAGGACCATGACATCAGGGAGGGGATGCCATACCATGCAAGTGAATTAGATTTAAATGAAATAATGGCAGAAACTAGGCATGGACCCACATTTAACACCACATACTAAGATAAGATCAAAATGGGTCCAAGATTTAAGCATAAAGAACGAGATCATAAATAAATTAGAGGAACATAGGATAGTTTACCTCTCAGACTTGTGGAGGAGGAAGAAATTTGTATCCAAAAGAAAAGACTCTCAGGGTTTCTAATCAAAGCACTTAGGGAATCAATTAAAGAAGAATGAAAACACTGCTTTGCCACAGCGAGGGCCCAGGCGAAGTAGTAGTAAATGAATTTAGATTGTAAGGTACAGTCAGTTGACTTCCTCCAACTCTATTCAATAATGAGTAGAATAGAGGAGGGAGGAGGGAGTAATTTGTCAAGAATGACCAGCAATAGGACAAGGAGGGACTCGAGCAGAGGGCAGAGCCAACTTGAATTTGCTAAAAACAGGGTGAAGATACGAGAGAGAGCAAAGTCAAAGCAGGAGCAATCAATGGCTAGGAAAGAGACATGAAAATAAGCAACGCTATCCATCAGAAGCTCGTGTTCAGGTAACCTTTGATCCTGACTTCTATCTTCCAAGAGCCTGTTTGAGGTTCCTATCACAATCAATCAGCCCCACTGTCTCTTTGCCTGTGTGATCAAGCTCTTTCTTCTAAGACTTTAAAGAATGAAAAATAATTCCGGGACGTAGAATAAAGTTGACAAAGTAAGCAATCTAAAATAAATGCAAGAAGAAAGAAATAGGCAAAAAGTTTTAAACACAATACAGCCCAATTTGGTGAGACAATCCACATAAGTGGACTTTTCCCATCTACTGGAGACTTAGGCCTCCTGGCTATTCTTGTTGTTGCTGCACATTAGGTGGGAGAAGATTTTAATCATTTGGAATGGAAATCTTCTTTTAAAAATGCATTTAACTCTACTTTGCTTTCATGAACAGGGTAATGTGCACCATGACTCCACCTTTTCTCAGTGATACAGGTGTTTCATGAGGATATTCCTCCAAGGGAGTACTGTTGCTCTGAATTAGACAGCCCTACGATTGCGTTCCTGTCGAATGGCCCACCCACAGATCTCGTGTCAATAAACAGTATGAAGACCAGCACCGTTATGAGTTAGGTTAGGTTGAGCAGAAGGAAGACAGCAGGCTGGAGGCCTTTGGGAAACTGCCAAGTTTTTTGAACCTGCCGATTCCCCGAAGTATCTTTGCAATGGCCGTGGTCTCTCAGTGCTGTCTCACGCATCAAACACGGAGCCTACTGTCTCTGGAGAGTCGCCATAAGACAATGAGAGACATGGAGAGGCGAACCCAGAGAGGACGAGAGTGTCTGGTGACTGCAGCACGGACCTCATGAGGAAGAATGTCCATGCCATGGGGTCCCCGAGCCAATGGGGTCTCCTCTAAGGAGTTTTACAGTCCCATCCTCTGATGGCCGACTATCATCTAAGGACTTGCCTGACTTCTACGGACTGGGAAACTCCCTACCTAAGGGGGTCAGGGCAGGGGCGATCTTCTGTCCCAGGCACCATCCCAGCCCTACAAGCACCAGAACAACTGTTTGCTGAATTGTTTACAAAGACAAGAGTTGGGTTTTCTCTCCTTCTGGCCCATAAAGGGACTTATTCTCTCTAGATCCCAAAAGTCTGGAGATGGAGGAAGGTTTACTTTGGACTAAGGTTTCACTGATCTGAAGTCTAACGGGAGAAGAAAAAAAATCAGTCCCAAGGGGAGGTTGGGAAGCGCAAGGTTGTGAAGCAGGAGTAAGACCCAGACAAATGCAGAGCGGGAGGCGGGGGATGGACGGGAAGCAGCAAGGAGAGTACAGTTAGAGGCCCAATGAATATATATTTAGCCAAAGATCCGGCTCCCGCATGCGGGAACACTGCAGGGGATTAACAAATTGCTTGGGACTCTGTTCCCTGCACAGTTAAGGCAATAAGGACCAGACTGTGAAGGGCCAGAGACTACAACGAAAGAACCCAATCTCGATTCCACAGCTGGAGGGACCAAATGGGAGGTTCTGAAAAGGTAAGAAAGGATGGACAAAATGGTGTTTTAGGAAAATGAGCCACTGCAGACCAACGAGCCACTGAGCCAAAAACAAGGCTGAGAACCGAGCCCGCCCTGGGAGATGGGGGAGGAAGGAGGACAGCCAGAGGACACGGGGTAGTAACCAGAGGAGGTAAGAGGAGAACCGCAGCAGGGTAACGTTCCGGATGCCAAGAGAGAAGAGAATTTCCCATTGGACGCAGAGTTAGCAATGTCACACTAAAGAATGTGGACCAAAGGGCCCCGATCTGGCGACCAGCAGCATCTGGGTGGCCTTGTGCAATGGAAGGCTGAGGGCTGGGAGCCAGCCTGCAAGGGGTGGAGAAGGAGGGGTGAAAATGCAGGGGTCCTCTGGAGATCATCTCATCTCAGCTTCACAGGCCCAGGGGGGTGAAGGAGGTGGGACGTGGCAGAGTCCAGTGTTGGAACCTACCACCTCCTCTCCTAAGCCTGGGAAGGAGGATCCTTCAGTAGCCTGGTTCAGGCAGGGCCTGCTTGTGTTTCACAAAGCATTCTTCAGCTCCCAGAGTCCACTGGGGAAAATGGGGCCAATTAGCACATCCACAACAGGCAAACCGATGAAAGGGGAAAAAACCAAACCGGACTGGGCCAGGAGGCCCCTTTGTGACCGAGACCTTGGGGACCTCACTGTCCAGCCTCCATCTGGGCCAGCAAAAGTGGCATTTCCTCACCAAGTTCATCATTTCCAAACAAAAACTCCAAAATGAAAAAGATAATCCAAATGCTCAGTACTACTACTTGGAGAGGACCACACTGCTGGGTATGAATACCCTGAATTTTCTCAGCTTTTCCTACGTGGGGGATAATAGGTTGGAGTGGGTCCAGCTTGAAGATCCGATGCCAACCCAGAGGGGCAGCGAGGGGCTGACCCAGCGCCAGGAACAGCTGTCTGCAGCTTCCTTTGGCCCTCGCTGGGAAGGGGCTGGGAAACTGCAATCTTGGCTAAACTTGAGAAAGTTTAAAATAGATGATCTCTGGACCCTCAGGCCTCCCCTCACTTGGACGTCCTGTTTCTTTTCATTTCACACTCTCGAATCCACTCGTCCTATTGCACGGGGACAAAATTTTCCTGCTGACCCGGGCACATCCCTGTTGAGCCACCTCCCGGTGTTTCTTACTAAGTCTATGTGTGTCCTTTTCCTTTAGGAATATCAGCGCTATAACGCATTTAATAGGTATGGGAATGCCTGCCCTCTAGGGGAGGGGGTGGAGGGAAGGAGGGGAAAATTTGGCACAGAAGGGAGTGTGAGGGATAATGTTGTACAAAATTACCCATGAATATGTACTGTCAAAAAAATTATAATTAAAAAATTAATTATAAAAAATTAAGTATCCAAAAAAAAAAAAAAAAAAAAAAAGGAATATCAGTGCTATCCTTTAAAGCTAGAGAACTGAAACGCTGCATACACAAATAAAGGCGCGTTATTTTACGGGAGCTTACTCAAGCTAATGGCCTTTGAGGAAGGCACCGGCCATCGCGGCAGCTGCCTTCTCTTTATTTTGCAGGAACAGGGTCTTGGACTTTTAGAGGGACTAATATTAATATGTGAATAAGGGAAGGAAAGAGGACTTCTTCCTAGTGTTAGAGAAGTAAGCAAGAGAGTCCTCGCTCTCCAGCGGGTTTCCATTCTCACATGGGAGGACAACATGAAGGCGAGCTTGAGCACACATACCGGGAGGGGGCCTATGCACAAGCTCTCGCTCTGACTTTTGGCCACGCTCCTTATGGAGCGAACCCAAGATGCTTTAAATGTAGGAGGACTTTGCAGAATGCTGAACCCCTTGCCAGTGGTTATCCAAATAAGAGCGAGGGCCTCCCCGCTGCTCTGGGGTTGTCCGGGCCCCGAGTACCTGGCCCGGGCGCTCAGTACGTACCCGGCGAGTGACTAAGAGCAGCCCCCTCCCAGCCAAGGGAAGAGCGGCCTTGGTTAGTGGCTGCCCCCCCCCCCCCCACTTCCCAACCAGACTGGTGAGCTGAGCTGCGGTGTAGCTGTTTGTGCCTTTACGGGAAAAGAGAAAGAAACGGTGGCCGCAGAGCAGCCTTCTGGTTACGGCAGAACGAAAAGGAGGGAAGGAAGGCCCGAGAGCTCCATTAAAGCCAAAGGGGGCAGCCCCCTCCCAGGGCACCATGGATCCAGGCTGGCCAGGCGCCTGTTGTGGGACCCAAGAAGCTCCCCAAGTGAGGCCTCTGGGACCACCCTGTGGTCCGACAGATGGCACGGGAAGTCTGAGGGACGTGCCCGTGGTCACACGGCTTGTGAACGTCCGAGGCAAGACAAGGACCAGGCCTGCCCGCCTCCAAGCGCCCGGCGCTCTGGTCACCGCCCCGTGCCCCTCTGACAAGGTGCTTGGCCAAGGGGAGTCACAAAGCTGTTTCCGGGCCTGTCTCCCGGAGGTCTGCCCTCCCCTGGGACCAAAAGGCAGGAAGAGATGCCCGGCAAGAGCTCGGCCCGCTGTGAGTGGTGAGGGAGAGCGCCAAGGGGAAAGGGGAGGAGGGAGGGTGAGGGGCGCCCAGCTCCGTGCCCACCTCCCATCCCCAGCCGGCTCCAGGGGGGCCGAACCGCCTGTCCCGGGGGCGGGGCACCCGCGGCGGGGGCCGAGCGCGGCCTACCTTGCTTCCGACGGATACTGGTTTTCAGGCATCATCTTTGGCATCGGCATGGGTGGATGTGGTGGCCGAGGGATGGCAAAGGTTTGCTGCTGTTGTCTGGGCTCATGGAGAGAGTGGGGAGCGGGGACAGGAGTGGGGGCGGGGACAGCAGCGGGGGCGGGGGCCGGTGCCGGGCCTACGCCTTGCACGGGGCCTGCCGCGGGAGCATGGGCCGAAGCCTGCACTGAAGCGGGAGGGGGCAGTAAGGAGTTCTGGTGGGTCGGGGACAAGGGGGTGGTGGGAGGGGTTAATGGCTTGAACCCAGAGGGGGGCTTCCTATCGTAGGCACTGAAACAGAAGAAAAAGAAGAGGACCCGGTGAGGCAGGTGGGCCACGGACCGGCCCCTCGCCGCCTGCCCGCGTCTCATCATTGTCAGGACGCGAGAGCATTAGCTGGGTGAGACTGCCGGCAGCCCCAGGGAACGCCTGTACCTCGGGAAAGTGGCTGCGTCACAGAGTTAACGCTCGCAGTGATTTTCTCAAAGATAATTTTAGCTCCTGCTTCTGGTTTTTCTTTTAAATACTCATCAGAGCTTGTTTTCGGAGGATGGGGACCCAGAGAGACACCCCGGCTTCTCCGGGATCTGCCACACGCGGCCTGGTGCATTATGTTATAATTACCTGAATTAAGCAGGCTCCCTCCCCAGGAGCCGCTTTCTGCTGGAACATTACTAGAAATAGCCCCGTCTCCCCCGGCCCCCTCCGCCAGGCGGAGAATGGTTCCAAGTAAGCCCATCCCCAGAGGCCGGGCCCCTCCCCCTTCCAGGCCACATCTGGGTGTTTAAAGTTCACATTAACATAGGACGGAGAACTCTGGGGGCCGGGGAGGGACAAGACCCCAGTATGGGGGGGGAGCCGGTCTGTGGCTTTTAAGGCGGCCCAGGCTCCCGGAGCGGCGGCAGTCGTGGGACCCTCGGAGGAGGGGGAGCCCGGCCGACCTACCAGTAGTTGTAGAGGCACTTCTCTCCATAGGTAGCACCGAGGCCTTGCTCCCGGCTGCAGGAGGACAGCTCCGCAGAAGGGCTGTGAAGCTCTCGCTTGATCTTGGCGGGAGGCGGGGCGTGAAACACCACTGAGGGCAGAAGGAAAGCAGAAGTTAGCGGGGGCCCGGTGGGCAAGCCCTCGGGACCGGGACGCAGCCGAGCCCCTCACGGGAACTTCCCGACTAACCGAGCAGGAGAAGTCTAAACGGCCCATCAGCCGCCTCCCAGGAGCCAGGTCCGCCCGCCGCAGGTCCCTGTCGAGAGGCTGACTGAGGGCTCGGCTCCAATCCCGCTGCCACAGCGGCCTCTCCCAGCTCCTGCCCGCGGCCCTCCCCCCAAGTGCCTCCGGGGTGACCGGACAGGTGGGCCAACAGCCCCTGCTGCGCCCGGGGCCGCGCGTCCCTTAGCACACACGGCAAGCCCTGCATAGATGCTGAAACCTTCTGAGCGACCTTGTTCCCCCGTCTTAGACGAGGTGGGGGGGGGTTACGGGAGCCGCACGGCTTTAAAAGAGCAGAAAAGAGCTCTGAAAACCTCGCCTCCCGCTCCCTTCTAATTTCCAATGTTATCCTTCCTGAGGAGAGCTTCTGCACCGTCGGAAGAACTTAGAAGTTAAAGACAACCAGCATTTGGATAGACACAAGGGTTCAGAAACCAGGAGAAAAAATGGGGTTTTCTCCCTACTTGGGTCGCCTACAATCGGAAAGATTCCCCTTACGTGCCGAGATCTGGTCCCCAGACAAGATTCCATGGAGGATCCCGGGAGAGCGAGACTCCGGCAGCCAAGACTGGCCCCAGGCTGCTGGAAGCCTTACAAGGCCAGGCCACTGCTCCTCGAGGAAGTCCTGGGCCCAGGACTAGGGTCTGTCCAAGGGACGCTACTGAGGAATAATTCAAGCCCGTGGCAGCCAAGGGCACCTCCTGCGGCCGCTGGCTCCACTGCGCCGCGGAGGCTCTCTGAGAGGAAGGGGGTCTCCTTACGTTACCTCGGCTACGCCATACGGCGGGGGGGGGGAAGGGAGCAGGGGTGAGCACAGCAAAGGGGATCCACAAAGACGGAGGTACGGCGAGAACGAGTTCCAGACCTGGGTGACACAAGGCAGAAGAAGGAATGGAGCGGGGAGGAAAGCAGGACGGTTCAACCCCAGGGAACAGGACAGGAAGCGGCGACGCGGTAGCAGAGAAGGTTAGGCCGGGACCAAGCTGAGGAACTTCAAAGCTGACCGAGCCGCCCCGAACTAGGAGCGACGAGTTCTCTGAGTAGGAAGGACCAACGAGGCAGAACCCACTAGCTACTAAAGCAGGCCTTTCTACTTTGAGACAGCTCCAATTTTAAGGCAGCTTCTCCTTATTTCAACCCTACGCTTGCCTCTAGGACTCCCACACACTGTTCCTAATTCCGCCTTCTGGAGCCAAGAAGAACAAGTCCCTTTGCCTTGAGCCAGCCCTTCAAGCAGTTGAGGTAGCCTCCCTACTTCTTGTCTAGGCTCACCACTCTCAGTTCCTCCGACTACTACCCAGCATGCCCTCGGTCACCCTGACACCCTCCCCTGACACTCCTCGGCGTATCGACGTCCCAGCCATCCAAAATTGGCCTCGACACTCCGGGTGCGGCCTGAGTCAGGCCGATGCCCAGCCCCTCTCCATCCCGTCCTCATTCTTGGACCTTCTGCACCTCCTAATGCCCTCTAGGACTGCGAGTGCTCTCGGGGCTGCCAATTAAACCGAGCCATTCCATCTTTATTTGGCGTGGCTTCTCTGCAAGGAGAATGACCTCTATGGAGGAATGGAAATGTGAGGAGGAAAATGAGTCCTGGGGCTCTGATAGCGACAGCAAGTAAGATGAATAAGATTCCGCCCTTGACGGAATCTGGGGCTCAAACAGACCGTTTCTTCCAGCACTGAACCAGCACACAGCACGGCTGGGCCACTGTTAGCCATGTGTGAAAAACCATAGGGAAGGGGAGAGAGACCATGAGACCACAGAAGAGTAAGTGTGGCCCCCTTTTCTAAAAAGATAAGAGGGCAGCATCTGCACAAGCCAGGGAGCTTCACGTGGGTTTCTGGGAAAACCCTGGTTTCGTTCTCAGAAAGATTTAACTCTGAAGGGGATACCCAAGAGGTGGCCGGCCTGGCTTCAATAAGAACAGGTGCTGCCAGGCTCACCCTATTTTTGACAGGGTTGTTACACTTGTAAATGAGGGAAATCCAGTCCTTACAGTTGACCTAGATTTCAAAAAATGACTTGATCGAGTATCCCCTATTATTAAGACAGATGGATATGGACTAGTCAATACAATTGGATAGAGGAAAGTGGTCATCTAAGGGACCGAATGACAGCACGCGGCGCAGCTTCTCCCCCATTCTCCGCTCTGGTTGGGCTTATCAGGAACACGCTGCTCAATTCACAGTTTGGGGGGCAATGATAAGCTGAAAAACAGCCACAAGAAGGCAACAAGGATGGGGATGCTCCGAGTTAACTGAGAGCCAGGCGATGGAACTGGGAAAGAGAAGACCCCGAAAGGATTTCTTAGCTGCCTTTAAATACCTGGAAGACCATGTAAGAAAGTTTGTTCTGTCTACTTCCCTCATCCAAACCAAGACAATGGCTGGAAGCAGCAAAAACAGAGACAGGTGAAAATTTCCCATGGATCAGTGCTGTCCAGAGGGTAAAGGTTTCTCCTCCTCAAGGTCTGCAAGTTGCAACTTGACCACCATTTCTTAGGGGAATTCCCGTATGTGGGAATTACTCGGTGTCCCTGGGGACCCTTCCAACTCTCAAATTCTGCCACTCCATCGTGGAATTCTAGAGCCAATAAAGCTGGCTAGAACAGAACGGGAAGGTACAACTGGAGAGCACTGCGTCTAGGAACCTGGGTCGCATCTACAACGCTTAAGCTGCTTGCTGCCTGAAGACCCATCTTTGAAACTCCAAGAATGCTCTTAATAATTTTCTCTGGCTGGGGATCATAAATGAGCAACTACCAAAAGATTTTTTAAAAATCAATTTAACTCTTAGTGAACCTGCTGAACACAGATGTTTGAGTGCATTTCCACCATAAGGAAAAATCTTAACATCTACAAGAGTGAACTTTTGTGGGAGAAGAGCCTGAAGGCTCCTTTGGGCCTTGTTTTAGACCAGGGGTTCTCAGACTATGGCCCATGGGCCAGATGAGGACGTTTATGCGGCCCGCCGGGTTAGGGCAAATGGGCCGAGGGGCGGAGACAGAGTGTGAGCTTTTGTTTTTACTATAGTCCGGCCTCCCACAGTCTGAGGGACAGGGAACTGGCCTCTATTTAAAAAGTTTGAGGACCACTGGTTTAGACACTCATCTGTATGACTATTAAGAGATGAACTGCTATAGGATGCTGCTCCCTTTCCATAGCTGTACTGGAGACATCATGGGAATATACATATGCAATTCTTAAAAAACTTGAAATGCAAGCAAAGTTGACATTTAGATCAGTTGTCGCTGACGTCCCCTCTCTCGCCACCTCTTCGGGGGCTTTTCCATTCTTTTAGAGTGGAAAGATCCTGCTTTGATACATGTATCAAGTGCTTCTAAAATGATGTTCACATGTCTTTTTTCTTTATATTTTTATGAGATCACAAAAGAAATCTCAGAGGCTTTTTTTTTTTTTTTTTTTTTACAGATGAGCAAACTGAAGCCAGAAAGGTGATGTCCAAGGCCACGCAGACAAAAAAGTATCAGAGACATGAACAGGGGTTCCTCCAGATTGAGAGCTACACAAATTCTTTAGATTCCCCAACTCTTCCTTAAATTCTCTTTCTTATCTGTTATTTCCACCCCACCTGAATCCTACAAAAGTTTATTAGGTACTAGCTGAGAGGCGACACTGCTGGGCAAGGAGCTACAAGTACAACAACCTAACCTGTCCTGCCCTCAAGGATCTTATATTCTATTACAGGGTTGCAACATGTGCCCAAGCAAGGAAATACAAAATCATCTAAGTGGAGAGAAAACATTTCTTTCAAGGAAGGTTTTTGCACTGGACCTAAGCCCTGAAGGATGCTAAGGAGCCCAAGAGAGGAGAGATGCATTCTGGGAATCGGGAGGGCCCATGCAAAGGCACACAGCACATCAATTACTTAAATGCTAAGAGCTTAGCTATAAAGAGGCGTTGGTCTCCCATCAATGATAGATTGTCATGTTGTCACTTTTCAGTTATATTGATCATGTTCGACTCTTTGTGACCCTATTTATGTTTTTTGGTTTTTTTTTGGTAGAGAAATTGGCATGGTTTGCCATTTCCTTTTCCAATTCATTTGACAGATGAGGAAACTGAGGCAAACTGGGTGAAGTGACTTGCCCAGAGTCACACAGTAAGTGTCCTGAGGCCATATTTGAACTCAAGTCCTCCTGATTCCAATGCTGGTACATCTGTTCTCTTTCCCATCTATCTGTTGTCTTCCATCTCTTTTTACCTATAAGTTCTTCTGTCTCAGTTGTTATCATGACAAACTTCCTGGAGACTCATTTCCCCCGTGCTGCTTTTCAATGTTTAATAAGGTAATATTTCTTGTAATTTTCCAACATCCTTCTCTGTAGGTTTTTAACCAGTGAGCTTGGATTATAAACCAATTTTCTGGCAATACTCTGGTTACTCACCAAAATTTCCTTCCCCCGACTCACTGCTTACTTCCAAAAGAGTTTCAGGGATTTATTTAATTCGCCACCTCGGTGATTAGCAGAACTAGCCAGGGGAAAATTCTAGTACACAATCTGTCTCCCAGCTAGACTTTAGAGATGTTATGTAAAACTCCCAAATCAGGAGAATTCTGTGGCAAAGTCCTGAGAGCCTCGCTCGGCTTTTAAATGGTAACATCTGTTTGGCATTCCCAGATCCAGTTGATTATAGGATCACCGATTTAGAGCTGGAATGGACCTCAGTCTAACCCCCTCATTTTGACGATGAGAATTCCAAAGCTTCGATATTAAGTGTTTTTCATGAACCTAAAATATCGACATTATAATCTCTACCAACGTTATTCCAGGTGATCGCTCCGCCATTGTACAAAGCAATAACGTTAACTTGGCCCCCAGGAAATTCAGCCTTCTACCAGAGGGGTCCTAGAAGTCTTTCACTGTGTAACCACAGAGCAAACAAGTATTTGGTCTAGTGCCCCATAGGGGCAAATCACTGTACTGGGGCTGTAGTGTGAGAAAAGTGAATGGGACTCGCTTCCTATCCTCCAGGAGTTTGTAGTCTAGCAAGGGAGAGAAGGCGAACTGACAAATAATTATAATACACATAGAATGTGGTATGAAATCAAAGGAGAGTTCAGAGGCAGAGAGTTCAGCTCTGCAGAGTCCCAAGGAACCAGGTCATCAGACAAGCCCACAGAGCTACATTTAAAAATAATTTAAGTAAAAAGGAAAATGGCGACTGTTATTTTTACATTTTTTCTAAATAAGAAATCAAACAACATTTTTATCCAACAAATGGCTTGGAGGTTCCAAATAGCATTTCTTCTGGCTGGAATGGAAAGAAGCAGAGAGATCTTATAAAGCAGTGGTCCTCACACTTTTAAAATAGGGGGCCAGTTCACGGTCCCTCAGACTGCTGGAGGCCGGACTATAGTAAAAACAAAAGCTTGTGATCTGTCTCTGCCCCTCAGACCCTTTGCCATAACCCGGCGGGCCCATAAACATCCTCAGTGGCCCGCATGTGGCCCTCGGGCTGTAGTTTGAGAATCCCTGTTATAAAGTAAGGAAAAATGTCATTGACCTATGTTTTCTTACTTTCTCCTTCCTTTCTTCTCTCCTCTTTTTTTTCCTTCCTCCTCCTTCCTTCCTGTTTTTAGTCTCTTCACCTTTCAAATCTGAGAGGCAGAGCAGCAGAGAGGCTGGAGGGGTCAGCCTCAGAGTCAGGGGGAAAGCCCTGGGTTCAAGCACTTTCTCTCTACCTCCTGGCTGTGTGAGCCCGCTAAGTTGTTTAAATCTCTCCGTGACCCAGACAACTCTCTAAGTTCTTGGCTATACAAGCCACAGATCTGCATCAGAAGAGAAAGTGTCTCCACCAGGAATTCTCCACATTTGGAAAATCACAGATCTAGCCCAAAAACCAAATCTCACCAGTAAGTCTGAGGAGAGTCATCTCTACATAATATCAACTCCCGACTCTTAAGTTTCAGACGTGAGATTTTATTAATTTTTTTTGCAAAGAGGCATGACTCACCAGTGAGAGGGGGCCTCTGATAACCAGATACCTTCGGGAGTGCGAGTGTCTGGCTACCAAATGAACCTGCTTTAATGAGACCTTCATTTTTCAAAAAGCAGAAAAAGCAACAAAGATAAAGTACATTCTGGATCTGTTGGGTTAGTCACGCCAGGGATCTCTGGGAGGAGACAGCCATTCCATCTTAGAACTGACTGCAGAGAAGAAAAGGGAACACCAGCAGAGCCTCCTCAGTGTCTAAAGAAAAGAAATGGAGACAGAGAACTAGCTGACCTACTTAGATTTCAAACAAACAAATATTGAGAGCATGGAAACCATGGGAGATAAGTGGGGGGAAAAGAGAAAGGCAAAGAAAGTCCTAAAAGATGATGCTGGGAATAGCAAAGTGAAGGCTGGGCCGAGACCCACCAAGTTAAGCTAAGGATCCCGGCAAAGGGCCTCCCATCCAGAGCCTTCATCAGACAGATGAGAAAGTGGGCCGGGGAAATTAAGTGTCTCGGCCAAGATCCCAGAGGCGAGATTTGAAACCAAGTCCTCTGACCGCAGTTGGCCCTACTTCCCCATACTGTGCTGCAGGAACACCTTTTTTTTAATTGTCTTTATATCTGACGGCGCGTCTGAAGGGCTAGCATGACTCATAGGCCCATCGCCTAGAAAAATATCGTTAAAAAGATGGACCCTAATTTCAGGGAGAAGCTTGGAGTCATTACAAGCCCTGCAGTCTCCCCTAGTTAGTCAAGCCCACTCGCCTTCTGTCCCGTTCTGGGCTCAGTCACTCTCCACGTGCAGAGTCTGTTCGGTTTCTAGGCGGCTGCCCAAACAATTCATCAACCAACAATTACTTACCAAGTACCAGACACTTTGCCACATGTTAGTGAGATGAAGAGAAGGAAGAAGAGGAGAAGGAGGAGAAAGAAGTAGTTCTTACCCTCAGGGAGCTTACATTGGGCAGGGGAGACAACACACACAGCATCAACTCAAGGCATTGGGTGGGGGGGAGAAATCAGGAAAGGTCTGGTGGAGGAGATGTGAGGAATTCTAAAGATAACTGAAGGATTCTAAGAGGCAGAAGAGAGACGGTGGTCCAGACAGAGGTGAGCCACCAGCCAAAGGAGACGTGCTCTGTGTGAAGGAGAGCACTGTGCTGTATGGCAGATGCTCAAACACTTGCAAAGCAGCAACAATCAAGACTTAAGACAAATACAGGCAACTGTACTTGATTCTAGAACTAACTTGAGCAAGGGGAGTGACATGCTCAGGGCACCTGGGCTTCGGCAAGTGAGTGGTGGCTACATGGAAGGGGTGAGACAAAGGGGGTTCGCTAACAAGGAGACTATGGTAAGAGCCCAAGGGAGAGATGATGAGCCGGCCTAGGTCAGAGGCCATTAGGGGAGAGATGATGAGCCGGCCTAGGCTGGTGGCGATTAGGGGAGAGATGATGAGCCAGCCTAGGCTGGTGGCCATGCCAGTGTGGAGAAAGGAGAGATGTAGGAAGGGGGGTGGGGGCAGGATTTACAAAATCTAGCATCAGACCAAATAGGAAGGAGCAGGAGTCAGGGGCTGATGTGAGGTTGCCAGTTTGGGTGAACAGAAGGAAGGTATCATCCTTGAAAGAGACGGGCAAGATACGAGGGCTGGACGTCTGGGGGCAACGATAATGAATTCTGTCTTGGGTCATTGATTCTGAGATGTCTGTGGAACAACCAAATAGAAAAGCGCACCAAGCAAGTGATGGCGGAGACCTGGAGCTCTAGATGGACAGTTCTGGAGGTGGACTTAAGAAGGGATGGCAACTGAATTCATGGGAGCTGATTGAGAGAGAGAGGAAAAAGGAAAGCAGAGACTCCTAGTAAATGTGGATGATGTTTCAGAAGCAAAGGAGATGGAAAGGAACAGTCTCGTGGGCAGGAGGAGCAATGGAGGGCAGTGTCACAAAAATCCAGCATATATCCTGGAAGGAAGTGCCCCATGTCACAGAAAGGCCCAGAAAAGGGAAAACAATTGAGAAAAGGCCATTAGATTTGGCCAAGAGATCAGCCATATTCAGCTGAGTGAAGAGCCAGAGGCTCCTGAAGGGGCCTAAGAAGTGAGGAAGCCCCAAAGTGACAAGAGTTGAAAGCTTGCCCCTAGGAGCCCTGCTCTTGGAGAGAAGACTGCTGTTCGTCCTTCATCCTCAAAGAGGGCCTCTCATCATTGAGGTTCAGCATGGCTGACTGTGGCCAACACAGGGTTGGGACAGATTGGGCACAAAAAGTCTGCCTTGGGATGGAGACGTCCCTAGATTTGTGCAGCTCGTGCTTCCTTTCTGCTCTAGGATTCGGCTTCATTCATGGGGAATGCCGCTCTCCTGATGCAGATGTGCCATGCTCGGTGGTCCTGGGCCAGTGTCCCCCATGTCTCACAATCTGTTCCTAAGTTTTTCAGAGAGACCTTGAGATATCCCTGTATCCCTTCTTGTGACCTTGGTGTAAGCTCACACCTAGGTTGGAAGAGGTGGAAATGGTAGAAAGATGTAGCATGCATTTACTTCATAAATGGGCATTTTTGATGTGCTTTGTTTTCTTTTGTGGGCAGGTCACAATTTTTAATTTTTTGTTATCTTATCTACAAAGATCCTATTAAAATCCTAGGCTGGAAATAGGGGGGCAAGGATCCAGAAAAGTAAGGACTCTCCTGGGGATACAGTGATGTTGGGCCATTCTACTCTTGCCAGTTTTCCTAAAATCTCTTTTTAAAAACTAATTTATTTAATATTTCCCCCAGTTACATTCAAAATAAACTTTTTTTACATGGGTTTTGAAGATTTTTGAGCTCTAGGTTCTCTCCCTTATCCCCACCCACAATTAAGAAATCACATGTGAAGTTAAGTAAAACATTTCCATAAAAGTCAAGTTGTGAGAAGAAAGACATAGATCTCCTGCCCTAATGAAAAGAAAAATCCTCAAGAAAAATTAAGTTAAAAATAAAGGAGATAGAGAAATAGCCAATGCTCTGATCTGTATTCCGACTCAATCAGTTCCTTCTCTGGATGCAGATAGGACTTTGCATCGAAAGTCCTTCAGAGAAGTTGCCCCAGCTCTTTCTGCTGATGGCTTATGTCCTGGCTAATTCACACAGTAGAGTCAGGAATTCTAGATCTTCTGAGATGTCTTTCAGGGAAAAAGAACTCTTCAAACACCTGAGAAACAATGTAGCTAGTATAAACAGGAGAAGAGAATAAGCTAGTCGGCCCATTTAGAGAAACAATCGTTACAACGTGCCGCCTGCCCCCAGTCAGAGCCTGTAGATGTGAACTCATGAACTCATGAACTCGCTTTTTATCTGGATGTTTAACCTAGCTTGGTTCCGTCCCCTTTAGTTTAACTTCTAAGTTCCCTTTGTGAACGTCCCTCAGTTTTCCAAATCATTACTCTTGCCCTCGCCATCATTCGACCGGCCAAGTTTTTCCTGGCTTTCATGGAAAGAAGTCTGGGGGTCAGACTTTTCAGTCTGGTGCTTGGAGGCGCAGCCCGCATTGCCACTAGTGGGCAGTGGGCGCCCAAAACGGGGCCACCAGAGGCCTGAAAGTCACTTTGCTACTTCATGCCTTAGTTTCCTCCTCTACAAGATGAGGTCCTTTCCAGCTCTAAATGGAAGTGATGGAAACTTTAAGCAGCAGAAAGGGCGGCAGAGTCTGAGAACCCAGAGTTAAGAGGGCTGGAAGTTAGACCTGCAGGGAGCCTTGCTCACTTACGAGGGAGGAGGCAGGACTGGCGCTGACAGTGAGCGTGGGCCACCATTTTCCATTTCTGAGACTCTTCTTTTCGGTAAATGAGGATAACCTCTGAACTTCCTATCTTGTGGGGATTATTGCAAGACCATGCTATAAGTCTCAACATACAATACAGAACCAAGCACTTTCTAAACATGCTCTTAACTCATTTGAAGGCTTCCAGTTGGCAGAAGCCACGTGTAGGTGGTAAACAGCTCATCAAGCCTTTGAAATATGGTCACCGTGCACTGTGCTGCCCTGGGAAACAAAGACACAGGGTCCGCTTGGGGCTAACCCACTCAATGCTCCCTCCCTCCTTCCCTGCACACAGGAGGGCCTAGAGGCAGCCTTGGGGAGGCCCCCAGAGTAAAGACTTTCCTGGGCCAGGCTCCACACAGACACTGCAGAGAAACCTCCACGGACACCCCTTGAGGATGGAAATTTTACACAGTGCTTCCTAAATGCACAGTCTCACCCTGGAAGGGAGGGACAGGTTTAAGTAAACGGATATGACTTTACAACTCTGTCCAAAAAAGTCTCATCCGTGGAAATGGCTCCCAGGCCTAAGCATATCCCTGGGAGCTCACCAGGAGCCCATCCTTGCTGAGCACATGTGCCCACGGTGCTTGTGAAGGACCACGGAGGGCAGCCGCCCGACCTGGAGGGCCAGGTGCTGGCAAGGAGAGCCAGCTCTCTGCTCTGGCACTTCAAAGCCAGGAGATGTGCTGAGATGCCTCCTGAATCTCCAAACAAAACATCACAGGGCAAGCACAAACTTGTTTGGATGGTTAACATTGACTCTGCCTGGCAACAGTTTCCAAAAATAAAGCTTTGAAATTTTACCAAATTTAGTTAGGGAGCATAAGTTCTAAAAACGGAATCGGTGCAGGTTTGGGGAATATGCTGCTTCCTTGAATTCTTGCTCTACCGAGACGCTTCCAAAAGAGAATTTTTTAAGCAATATGGGGAATATTCCTGAGAATTGTCAGATCATTAGGATGCACCGTGTTGACATCTTCATCTTTTAAAAACTTTCCACTAAATTTCAATAGCTTCCCCCAGATGTTCCACTTTTCCAACATCTAACGTCTCCCTCCAGCAGCCGGCCAGCTACTCCCGCCCTGTGCTACAAAGGCCATTTTGGAATAGCAGAAGGAGGCAGGCCCAAAAGAGAATGGCAAGACAACGTGCCAACAGGGAGCTCGGCTCCAGGGATACTACTTTAAATGTCTGCATTCAATTTTTAAAATACACTTAAACAGTCAATAAGGAAGGAATTCTGTCTTCACTCCCAGTTACACTTTTAATGACTTCCTATGTAGGAAGCCATGTGGTTTTTCTACGGATCAATGTCTTGTGGCTGACTGTCCGAGGCCAGCAACTGCGCTGAAGAACAAACTCAACATACGGACAAAGGATTCTGTATTTTACCCCCGGTGACGTTAAGTCAGGGGGTGACGTGGCCGACTGTGGCCGACAGAAGGACTTCAGCACATTGCTCTCCATCCCCTCTGCAACCCTGCAGGTTTCAGAGGTATCTCTAAGTTAGGAAATGACATGAGTGGCAACAGGAGTGAAGTTTTCTTTTTGCCTCGAACTAACTTCACTTGGTCCTGCATGCTTCTGCCATTGTGGTTATTATTCTCCTCAAAGCTTAGACCAATAGGGTTTCTTCCCTTCTACATTAAGGCGCTGTCATGGCTGCGGTTCTTTTGTTCTCAAACAACTCTGTGATGACAGATCTTTGGGGGTCTCCAATCTTTAATCTTAGAATGGGGGCTCAGTCCGGGCTTACTGAGAGACAAAAGCTCGGGGTCTTTCTGGCAAGTGTCCTTAGAGATTCATCTGGGCCTTGGTTAAGAGAGGGGATGGTAGACAACAATTGGGGGATGGGGGAAGAAAGTACCAAAAAGATCATGGGGGCAGCAGGTGGTGCAGGGATAGAGCACCAGCCCTGAATTCAGGAGGACCCGAGTTCAAAAAAGGTCATGGGGGGAGGCTGAGTCTGGGGTCCTGAGCCTGAAGATAGTAGTAGCCAAAATCATGAAGTTTAGCTCCAGAAATGGGGCCCAGCATTCCTGAGCTCCAGGGCTGCAGACTGCAGAGCAGGTCGGACTGGATTGGTGGAAGGAGGCTCCCCACTGGGAGTTCCCCACCGAAGCAAAGAACTCTCCGGTGTCTGGCTGATGCTCACTCTTCCTGGTCTGGTGTCAGAGAGGGGTGGAGAGCGATAGGAGAAGCAGGGACTCCCTAGAGAATCTGAATCAGGAGCAGGACCTGATTCCTACCCTAGAGCAACATCCCCCTTAAGTGCAGCCTCGAGCATTTAATGCCTCCCTGTCCCCTCGCGTCCTCCAGCGGCCCCTCCGCTAGTCTCACACTCCTAGGGCAGGAAGTTAAAGCTGGGGACGGGGGGGTTCCTGCCTTCAGCTAAAAGAGACGAGTTTTCTGGGGTGCTTTTTAAAGCATGCTCCGTTCAACCTTTCCCAGGATGCTCCCGGGGGCCGTGCTGCCCCCCCCAGAGAAGGCAGCCACATTTCCAGAGTGACAGGCACGGCGCAGACTGTTTCTCCTTTAAGGAAAATGCCATTTCACATGCTGATAATCAGCCCAGCCTTATAGGGGGCAACGACCTCGGGGGCAGCCGAAGAGAGCAGATCTACCCGAAGCCCTAGAGAAGCTTGACCAGCGACGGCCGACGCTTCTGCAGGCAAAGGCCGGCTCTGGGTGAGCCTCCTGAGCTTAGTACACAACAGGCACTTAATAAAGTCCTGAGTGTGTAACACGCACGCGGAATTCCACAGAAGGTACAGACAGGTCCCGGAGCCATGGAAGCGGAAGCGCTTGGGGGTCGCTTTCCCTCTGTATGCCACGTTCACGCTCAGATTTGGTCTGGTCACTTTTCGGTCCCGCTCAGATCTTCAGTAGTGTGAGAAGGGGGGTGCTTCAGAACACAACAATTAGACTTCCCCAACAGGGCTGTAGGTGTCATTGCTCCCATTTCACAGATGAAGAAACCGAGGCCAGAAAGGGGAAGTCCTCGAGGGGAAGCTGGATCTAGCCCGACTCCTGCCCGTGGCCCTGCTCCCCTTAACCGCCTTACGATGAGCTAGTGCACGAAGAGGCTGTCTGGGCCCATCCCAGGGAGCACATATGGCGAGCCTCCTGGTGACTCATCTGCACCTCCAGAGTGCCTCCAGAACCGTCCTCCAGAAGAACCGCTTCCACAGAGCCCGGGCTTGTCTCCCGTCTCCCTGGGGCTTCTTTTGGGGAAATGCTGCATTTCCTCAGGCCCCAGAAGGGTTTTCCTTGGCGTGGAAAGGTCATTGTTTGCTAGGCGGATCACAGATGTGTCACTGGAAGGAGCCCAGGCTGCTCGTTTTACAGACGAGGAAAGGTGCAAGCCTGGCCACGGTGGCCACGTGTAAATAGCCCAGCAAGTCTGGAGCCAGACCTCTCCTTGGGCACTCTGATGGAGCCTACGAAACCATCTGAGAAAGCTGGGTGCTCTCACAGTGGTACAGGCTGCTGAAGTGAGCAAGTCAGGTCCAAGTGGAAAAGAACCAAAAAAACACAAACCCCGGGCAAGCGCGTCAGGTGATGTGGACAGAGGGCGGGCGGCAGTGTCCATGAATGACCAGAGGAGAGTCGGAGGGCGGGGCTGAAGAACTCGAACTGGCACCAGAAAGGAGGAGTTCAAAGGCCCAATTCGTCCTTCGGTCCCCAACAGGAGAACACTAATCCCCCTTTAAAGCGGCATCGCCATGGAAACACAGAAACTTTCCCTGGAACGGAGGGGGGCGGGGAGCAGGAGCAGCGACAGCCCCCCCGGCCCCTTCAGGCCTCCTCCGAGCCCCAGCGAGCCCAGCCTGGCTGAGCAACAGCAGCAGGGAAGCCAGAAGAGCAGAATTCTGGAGCTCCTCCAGCTGCCAATCACAAGCAGATTTCTTTCTAACAGTCTCTGTGTTGTTCAAGTTAGTTGTTTTTCCAGGGGGAGCACAATGGGGTCTGGTTATTCATTGAAAAAGTCTGCGAGTGGGCACCGCCCTCCATTCACAACCAATTTGGAATGCTCCCCTCCCAGGGGGAGGGGAGGGCAGGGGAAGGGGGGCCTCTGCGCAGCAGGCCAAGAAATGGGAAATGACACTTAAGATCATAACAGAGACCAGCTGTCTGCAAAGGGAAGCTCACACTGCATGCAGCGTTTATATAAGCAACTCAAACACTGCAGGAATGGCCCGCTCCGCTCCCCGGGATGCGGCCGCCCCACTACTCGCTGAAATCAGGAATGATTGGGCAAGGCAGCTCCCGGGGAGCTCCGGAAGTGCCCTCTGGCAAAGGAAGAGGGCCAAAGAAAAACCAACTCGGGCAGCTTTGTTCAAAAGTCGTTTAAGTCTGACTGTCGGCTACCGGCAGGGAGAAACACTCGGCCTGCCCCTGGGCCCGAGGCCTAGTTTCCAGCCAACAGCGTCCCCCACCATCCTTTGTGGAAGGGTCCCTTCAGCCAGGTCCCGCGGGACGGGCTCCCAGCAGTCACTGCTCTCTGCGTGCTCCTTCTCCAAGAGCCCTTTGGCAGCAATTCAGCCCTAGCCCCTCTCTTTGACCTTCGGAGCGAAGTCCAGGGGTTCCTGAACACGGAGCCCAATCTGGGCATGGAGACTGGATGGTCAGGGAGGGGGCGACTCGAGAGCAGCGGTCTTGGGCTTCCGAGACAGTTAAAGCCAGGCTCCTTGCTGGAGGAGGGCAGCTGGCCCGTCCAAGCGGTGACCAAGTGTTGGCAGAGGGGAGGGGATCTTATAAACGTCCGCTAGCTATTAGGCCTTCTTTCCTAATGGGGTCTTAAGCGCCCCTTTCTGTCTCGGCCCACCTGTCATCGAGGCTCTGACCCCTGGTCCTGACTGCCCCAGGGTGCCCCGAATCCCCCTCTAATGCTCCCATCAAAGATTTGAGACTCTCTGGGATAGTCTGTGTCTGGCCCCAGGATCCCAAGTCTGAAGGCTGTCCCCACCCTACACTCCAGCCCGCCCCGTGCCGCCTGCTAGGTCCCCTCCTTTCCGGCTGCCTGCTCTTCCCTGCGTGTCGGGGGTCATACTTTGCATCTTCCACGGTAAGTCGGAAGCTATGCCCAAAAGGATCGGCTGGGGCTGGTCCCCGTCCCCCCCTCAGCCGCCTCCTCCCCGTCTTTATCTTTAATTATGACTACGGCTGAACTACGTAAACAGACATGGCCACGTGTCAACACCCACATCAATGGTTCCGCTTGTGGCTCGCCCTGGAGAAGTCTGGGGGCCATCAGGGTCGTGAAAAGGTTCGGAGCAGACCGGCCCGGCCCCAGGCTCGAAAAGGAGATTTCTAAATGCAAGCCTGTCTGGTCCTGGCAGCAGCATCACTGGCACTCAAGCACGAGATGGAAGCCGCGAACACGGCAAGACTCTGCTCCCCCGGATGCCAAGTGGGAAACATTTGGTGCCAGGTCACAGATGGGAGCTCTAACTGCCTCAAGGGCACGCTGCGTGCAAGAAAGGGCGCTGCCCTCCGAGCTGCTCTACCTGAGGGTGCTTTACATTTAAAAAAAAAGCTGAGTGAATGCTCTCACTACAGAAAGACTAACAAAAAAAAAAAAAAAAAACACTTTAATCTTTTAGGGACTGGAATCAAGAGAGAGATAAGGGGGGACGAAAATGGCAGAGATTTTTGGTGGCCAGATCACAGCATGATACCCATTCCTTCCTTTTTGAATGGTGTAAAAGAAAAGGAAGCTCATGGGCAGGGGAGAAAGGGAAACTCTGTCAACTGCTCCAGGATCCTGTGCCCTTGGGCTCCTGTGCTTTGGACTTGTCTGCAGACCCAAAAGCCCACTCCCCAAATACAGGGAGGCGTGGAAGAAATCCACTGGATTTTGGGGCGGCAGTAAGAGCAAAGAGAGGGGTGAGCAGAATTCTTTTCCACTTCTTGTTTCTGCTAAGACAGGCGATGCCATTCTCTGCCTGAAATCTTATCCACTAGTCTTCCTCCCCCCCAAAGCAATTAGGATTAAGTGACTTGCCCAGGGTCACACAGTCTGAGGTCAAATTTGAACTCAGATCCTCCTGATTTCAGGGCTGGCGCTCTATCCACTACGCCCCTTAGCCGCCCCTCTGCTAGTCAATCACTGATGGATGCAGCCTCAGCCCAACTGAGACCTGTTGAAAACCTTAGCCTATTAAGGCCTACTGCTTCCAGGGCCAGTCTTCCTGATCTCTATCTGGCCACTGGACCCCGATGGCTCTGCAGGGGAAAGTGAGGCAGGTGACCCTGCCCAGCCCGCCCCGGCTTAAATCCAACTCATCGGCATCATGGCATCACCCCCCAGAGGTCAAGGTTCTCTTTGAGAACAAAGAACAAACACAACAACTTTACTACGACAAATTATCTGGAATTGGATGAAAGAGAATTTTGCTAAAGAACCGGCTCATTTAAGCAAGGAAGAACTCAGATTCCAGAAATCGGGAATTAAAAGCGGACCAGACTAACAAAAACGGGGCAGCAAAGGACATCAACGCTCAGCCCGCAACAACCTGAGCATGTCATAAGGCGAGGACACAGAGACAGAGGAGGGGCAGTAAAAAGATCATCTTGCCTCTAACTCCTGGTTCTTCCTTCGCTTTCCCTTCCTTTCTCCTGGGCCTTCACAACAACTAATCCTATGGAAAAGCACTCACTTTTGAAAAGGAAGAAGTCTGGGACTCTCATTTAAATGATCCATGGCCATTCTCCCCCAATCTTTCAATGGCAGGAGCCCTGGGGCTGGGCCTTCAGATAAAGCTAAGAAACAAGTCTAACAAGTGTCTCCCACAGATAAGACCGATTCAAATCTGCTGGATCCGAATTCTTGGAGGAAAAAGCATTGTATCAGATTGTACAAATCCCACAGGCTACTGCAGAACTCTAACCAGCCAGATTCAAATAGGGTTAAAAAAAAACACCCTGCTTTACATTTCATTTTACATTTCAGAACTCACACCACAGGGAACAGAACAAGCCCGTCCCGTTCCTTCCACCACAGAAGGCCATTTAGGCCACGGGGTTTGTCAGCTACCTACCTGCAGCAAGTAGTTAGGATTCTGGTCATCTCCAGCTGTTCTCCGGGATCCAGGTTGCAGAAAAATGAGTCATCTGGCTTTATGACTGTGGTCCAAATTAAATGTTCTAACAACGCCACTATTAAACCCAATAACGGGGAAGTTAAGATGGCATTCTAAAACCTCTAAGGCACAATCCTCACAATACCCTGTGAAGGAGTATATCTCGTGGTCTCCATTTCATAGATGAGAAAATCTGGGCTCAAGAACCTTCCCAGAACCCCAAAGCTCCCCACTTTTCTGATGATCAGTCCAATGAATTCTTTAGATTATAGCAAGTGATTATTTAACCTTCCGTTTTAAAACTTAGCCTTTTAGAGTACCCAGTGTCTTTATAAATGGTTGGGAAGACAATATTTATAATAATTTTTAAATCCTCATGAAAAATAGCCAGAACATCTTTCCTTTTTGCAAAATCAAATCTAATAATGTTCTTACATATTAAAGGGATTGATTAGGAAAAATTCACACTAATGTCTCCATGTGAGATTTACAGAGCATATTCTGCCTAAGAAATCTATAGGATAAGTAATATAGATACTCCATCCCTTTGTAGAAGAGGAAACAGAGAGGCTGACTGATGTCAGAGACATGGTCTAAACGTCACCCCCTGAATCCAAGGCTGCCTAGCACCCTTCCCCCTCTCAGACAGTCTCACATCCCGGGATCTCTACTAGTTAATCTTTCAAGCAAGTGGCTTCCATTTCCAGCTCATCAGTGAAAAATGGGCAGGAACCTCTACAGATCTTCCAAGTCTCTGTGTTCTTCAAAAATAGCAATAATGGCCCGAAATACAGAGATTTTTCTTTGAAGATACTTTCCATATCAATTTGAAAAGCTTTTCTCTGAAACATTAAGATAAAATGACTATACTTCATTTTTACATGGTAGTCGGCATTTTACAAAGTTCTTTCCCAACATCTTCATGCTATGTGAGTGTAAATAGTATTACAGGAATTTTTACAGATGGAGAAACTGAGGCTCGGGATGAATAGCATATCCCTGATCAGAGAGAGAGCTAACGCCGAACCTAAGTAGCCTGGACCAGACCGGAGACATCGTTCCCTGACCCTTTGCTGTGGGGGCAAAGACCAGATGATGGTGTCTCCCGAGTTAGAAAGGTTTCAAGTAAAGACCCAGTCGGGCTGTGTATTTCTGGAATTCAAGGAGCAACCCAAGTGGAGAGAGATTCACCAGCAAGAAAGAATCGCAGCAACAACTCAGTGTGTTGAAGTATGGAAGGGGTGCACTATGGCTCAGTGGGATGAATCCCCACACCCACAAAACAGGGGCCTTTTGCTATATTCAGTATAGAAGTCAACATTCCCTCACTCCACACGTATAGAAATGTAGAAATAATTTCTATAAAGTTACAGAATAAGCCAAGATCAGAACTACAGACATGAAGGCTCCACCTGGGGCTGCACCCACATACTTGGAACAATTAAGGGCATCGGCACGAGCTAGACCAGTGGTCCTTTTTAAACAGGGGCCAGTTCACTGTTCCTCAGACTGTGGGAGGGCTGGACTATAGTAAAAACTGCCCATTTGCCATAACAGGGCGGGCCACGTAAACGTTCTCGGTGGCCGCATCTGGCCTGCAGGCCGTAGTTTGAGAACCCCTGAGCTAGGCAGATCCTCTTCTCTGGCAGTTTGCAAATTAATTTTTTAAAAGCATTTGCTTCTCTTCCCTTCTTGTTGTCATTTCCTAGAAGAAAAGCACTTTTGATTTGGGAAGGACATCAGAGAGTATCTAGGGTCAACGCAAAAGAATTCCTTCCATCTAGAGAACCTCTGAAAAACAGGATAGTGGGTATATCACAAAACCTCTCCGGAGTTGTAAATTATGCGATTTAGTTATGAGATAGTATGAGATTAATTTAAAAGGCCTTTTCCAGCTAATAGTCTACAGTTCTTTAAGAAGACCCCAAAAGGGGCAGCTAGGGGGCGCAGTGGATAGAGCACCAGCCCTGAAGTCAGGAGGACCCGAGTTCAAATCTGGTCTCAGACACTTAACACTTCCTGGCTGTGAGACCCTGGGCGAGTCACTGAACCCCAATTGTCTCAGGAAAAAAAAAAAAAAAGACCAAAAGGCCAGAGGCCAGGGTCTGGCTTGCCAAGGAATAGTGATATTCACCAGAAATCACTGGTGGCTCACTAATATCTATAGGCAAGAAGAACTTGGAGTCTGATCACAAAGTTTCTACGTGGGGGAACTGTGTGCTAGTAAAACTAGACTTCCTGGATCTAGGTGGGAAAAAACATAGAAGGGGATGTATTTACGCCACCGTTTAAAATCAGAATATGAAGTATTCTATCAAGAGGCAGAAAAAAAGGGCAGAAAGACATTTATCCTAACTAGCTATTATTTGGAGAACTGGTCATTTGGATCATTGTTTATTTGGATGATTTGTCATGTTTCCATAATGAAATGCTTCCTCATTGATTAATTTTCCTACTTTTTTTTGGCGAACTAATTAATGTAGCAGGGAATCACAGGAAATTTAGCAATGATGGGTCACAGATAAACAACAGTTAAAAATTCTCATCTTTCTATAATTGCAGCAATGATGACTGTGGGGAGAGATTTAATTGACACTGTAAAATATAGCACTTATAACCAACCACAGTCAGGTTTCATTAATCTTAAATGAGCCCCTCCCTCACCTCTGGCCAAATCATGTGATCTTCTAAAAGCTAATTCAAGAAGAGGAAGGAAAATCCTGCTCAGACTTTCAGAGAAAAGCTAGCCCGTGGGCCAGGAGTTGAGCTTGCCAGGCTTTTGTGTTTCTGCAAAGCTAATGTGAATTGCAATCAAAGTGGATACCGAAAAATAAAAGGATCCAGAGGGCAAATGTATAATTTTGCTTCACTCCTTGGCAAATACATGCCCCATAGCTGCCCTACTTCAAAGGCTGATTCCTAGAAATGGGCCAGAAAAGGCCACATTAAGGACTTCAAGGCAAAATTCTAAAATGAATTGTTAAAAAAGACATAATATATACATGGAGGGGGGCAGCTAGGGGGCGCAGTGGAGAGAGCACCACCTTGAATTCAGGAGGACCAGAGTTCAAATGTGGTCTCAGACACTTAACACTTCCTGGCTGTGTGACCCTGGGCAAGTCACTTAACCCCAGCCTCAGGAAAAAAAAAAAATTATATATATACACACACACACACACACACACACACACACACACACACAGAAAGGAAAACGGTGATCTCTATGAATCAACATGGGTTCATTATTAGCAAGCTAAGCCAAATTAGGCTCATTTTTCCTTTCTGAATAGGTCTCAAGGGACCAGAGAAGTGTTGGGAGCAAAGGCTGCCCAGATTTTAGGGAAGCATCTGCCAGATGACATCATGATATGATGGTGGTCAAAAGAGAGAAATGTGAACTGGGGGCTGGTACCATCAGGCAGACTGGGGACTGTTGAAAAATCCAGAAGTGTTCATTCAGGGCCCAATTTAAAGCACTTAGCCATCGAAAGTTAACCTATCTTTCCAGACTAGTAGTAAAAACAAAAAAAAACCTTTTTTAAAATTCCCCTCAAGCATTTGATTTCCCAACTAAAATAGCTATCTTGTAATTCTCAGCCTTGTCAGTTCATTTCCCACCTCTGCACCTTTGCAGAGGCTGCCTCCTCCATGCCTCGAATCCTTGCCCCAAATCCTTTCTCTCCTTATCACCACCTCTTGGGATTCCTAGCTCTCTTGGAGCCTGAGCTCAAGAATTCTATATACAAAGATGCCTTTCACAATTATCCCAGTTCTTAGTGCCCCTCACTCTGGAAAACTACTTCATTTTTTATTTTCAACAATCAATAAACATTTACTAAATACCTACCACGTGCCAGGCGCCGTACATATGAGAAAAAGACAAGCCCTACCCTCAAGGAGCTTCCAATCTAACGGGAGTAGGAGATACACCATATTTATTGACTAAAGACTTTTAATTTCACATATTTACTTCTCTGAGAATACATTGCTCCCCTCTACTCCTCCCCCGGAATATACATCTGTGGAGAGAAGGAACAGTTTCATTTTTTTTCTTCATATCCAGTGTTAGCACAGTATCTGGTAGACATTAGACACGTAATAAATGTCAAACTGAATTGAAATTAAATACCCTATGCAGGGAAGCGTGGCTGGTGGGAAGCTATAGAGATGTGCCCTTAAGTCTATCCTGTTCAATATTCCCACCCACTCTAGATTTAAATGAAGAAAAGTGGAGTATTTATCAAGTTCATCGATCAAGAAGTGAAAATCAGAGGGAAGTCAATTTCAGTGCATTATGAAAGAAATTCCTAGGAATTAAGAACTTTCCATAAACAGATGGAGAGTTCTCCAAGTCTCCTATCAAGGGAGGTCTCCAAGAAGAAGCTAAATGACCAATTCTTGAGAATATTGCAAGGGGCTTTGTGGTTTAGATAGTGGATGCTCTAGCCAACTTCAAACGTTCCCTTCTATGATCCTACAGAGCTATGTAATGCTTAATGATCAGCCTCACGCTAAACAGAGTCCTACTTCAGAAATAAAGAGAAATATCAGACAATTCAAAATGCTTCATTAACAGGAAAGCTGCTCTTGCATTTTGGGAAAGGCGGCTAAGTGCTTAGAACTTACTAAGCAAATCTACATTTCCAAAGAATCAAAACTGATGTTTTTCTTTGTAATATTGTTCAATTCATGACTGACACCTTGGGACCCCATTTGGGGTTTTCTTGGCAAAGGTACTGGAGCGCTTTGTCATTTCCTCCTCTAGCTCATTTTACAGATGAGGAAACGGAGGCAATCCGAATTAAGTGACTTGTCCAGCATCTCCAACTGGTAAGTATCCGAGGCTGGATTTGAACTCAGGGAGATGAAGCTTTAGGAACTCTATCTGCTGCAGCGCCGCCTAGCTGCCCTTCACTGTAATATAAACTCATAAACAGTTCTCCAAATGTAAACCACCTGAAAGTCTATTTCCCTATGCTTCCAAATGTGAAATTAATTCAAAGCTAGTTTTCTGATTTTTCCTTAGAAATCTTTAGCTTACAGAGAAACACAGTGTCATGAAGGCATTTCAAAGAGTCTCTGCCAAATAATAATAAAATAAAATAAAGGCACCTCCCACACAGTCTGCAGTTTGGAAAGGCTGAGCCACCTCTCCAGCGCAGAACAAAGTTGGACTACAAATCCCCTGCCTTTCATCTCGGAAGAAAACAGAAAATGTGAGTGGTCTTTAGCCTTTTAGTGGCAAACTTCCCAATCACTTTAAAGCAATCAAAGAGCAATAATTAACACATATTTACTTTAATAGAGCAAGCTGTGACCGAGCAGAGGAAGCCGTTCACCTATGGGCTCGCTCCGTTTCCTTTTCAAGTTTCATGGCACGGTGCCTCGGAGATGAGGCCTGTTATTAAAGAATATTTCACTGGTACCTCTGTTCTAACAATTAGTGATTCAGAATATCCCTCCTGAGGGCACGCTGCAGAGAAGCTGCCTCTGTGTGAGAAGGGCTCCAGTCCCCCCCAAACACACACACACACACTCACTCACAATCACACACTCACACACACACACACACACTCACAATCACAATCACACACTCACACACACACACTCTCTCTCACACAATCCCACAATCCTAAACTGTGAACAGCTTTTCCTGGGGAGATAGAGCACCCGGCTCTGCCTGGCTCAGGTGTCTGCTATCACAAATGATGACTAAGAGACTCGATTTTCTCCATGATGCAACTCTCCAGAGGGACACCATTTTCAACCATTTTCTCCTAGCCGCGCTCACTTGCTGGTGACTAATGCTCTCTCGAGCAGCTCTGCACTGCTCAAATTTCATCAGCAAGCTCCGGCCTCTTGGCCCGTAAAAGCTACCAAACCTGTTGAGGGCAGCGCTGAAAGACGGATCATCTCACTGTGGACACCAAGAGTGACCTTGGGCTTTCATCATTAGGCTTTACTGCCCCTAAAGTAATGAGCAATCCATGTCCCTTTTAAGGAAAAAACTACAAATGAGAAAATTGGAAAACCCTGCATCTGACAGAGGGAGGGAGGGAGGGGGGCAGGGTCAGAAGCAAGCGCCCACCCAATGTTGGATCCTGCACCACAAGACTCGTTTTCCTTTGGTTTCAAGGTAGAAACAAGACCCGGGGCCTGCATAATCACAAAATGGCACACTGACGACGGGTGATCCTTCATTAACCAGAATTTCGGGGGAGGGGAGGCCATGGGCATTTGTCAGAGAGAGCCATACCTAAATAAAGAGCTCAGGGCAGACCCAATAATGCCCTCCAGCCTGGCAGCTGCCGTCCCAAATGGGCACTTGCTGTTCAATCTGCCCTACCTGCCTCTGGTTCAACCTGAAGGTTCTAAGCAACCTAAGCAGGGTTCAACCAAGGCCTAAAGCCTTCACAACAAGATCCTCCACAGATTAGGTACCTGACTGCAGGGTACATGCTTTAGAAACAGCTTCAATAAGATCACCTTATTAATGCACAACCCCTTTGAAATTCTATTGTGTCTTTAAGGATTGCCAGGGCTCCAAACCTTCACTTCCCCAGCTTAGCTAGCTAAGCTCTGACAACACACTTGGATTTGACCCCCCAAGCTCAGCCTGAAAGCCTTTCTTCCCCCTCAGGCCCCCATGAGGGCCTGAATTGGCCCAGAACAGCCTTAGAGAATACAATTTTGCCGCCCTATTACACGGAAACATCAGAGCACGTCGAGGGTAGTCGTTACAGTCAGCAATGAAACCATAAGTGTGGGGAACAAAACAACACATAAGTGTGGTCTGTGTTAAGCACAAAATATTCAACTAACTCCATTCCCCAAATACTCCAGTTCTGTTATTTTACTAGCGATTCCATCAGTAGCCGAAATAAGTGCTATTCAGAACGCTGATGATATGTTAGGCCGCCTAGAAAATGAATGGTGCTTTGTCAACAGTGAAGGACTATACAAAGGTCAGCTAGGATTATTTTTTTATCACTGAGAGGTCAAATGAGATCAAGGAACAATAACGGGGAAGATGCTTACGGTTATCAGACTGAAAATCTGGGACAAACTGTTCATCGTCCGGAACTTGTGCTGGGGGGGAGAAAAAGACATTTTAGAACTTTTTCATATAAATGAGTATGTGCAGTGAAAAATTTTGCATGCAAAAAAGTAGACAGCTGAGAAACTTGCCTTCAGCTAACCAGGCCTCCTGGAGTTGGCTGAGATCCTGAAACAACTCTGGAATTGAAAATAACAATAAAACAAAAGATGTTACGGGCTACTTGGGAAAAGGAGACGTCTCTGTTGTTGCTCGTTTTAAGTGATGCCATAAGACAGCCCAGAACACTACCTTCTGAATCGTGAGCCAGATCTGTGTCCAAGAACTTTCTCTTTCTGTCAATCACGGGCCTTGCTCGAAAGTCCTCAGGGTGAGATTTCTGAAAGAAGCCAAGGAGTTGCGGCTAAAGGCTCCCCCTAAGCACAAAGCTTCGGAGAGGGACGGTACCATTGACTACATATGGAGAAAGCTCCCAATGCAAACAAAAGGCCACATAACTTACCCCTGGGACCATAAAAGGGACTTGCTGATCATAAAAACCATCCATTGTGCTTCTAGTGTCTTTAAGATCCCTCTGAGAGGTTTCAGCATCGAGTAACTCCGGGGTTAAAGGGGTCCTGTTGTTTGGTGGATCTCGGAGAGTTCAAACTGAGAAATAAGGGGAAAAACAGAAGACGTAAAGCAGTAGAAGCAGCTCTCAAGAGAACATGTGGCACTCAAAGGTCACTTACAGCCACTAACTGCTGGGTTTGATTAAGAGCATCAAATAGGCGACATTTAAAAGACAAATCTATTTGCTTCTCCTCCTTCTCCTAGACTGGTTTTACTCAGAGGCGTGCTAGCCTTTAACAAAACAGGAACGGAGCCGGGAGGGGGAGGAATCGTCCACATTTCAAAAGGATTCATGGAAGGTCATCATGAAATGGTAGTGAGGGTGTTTATAGTGGTTATTTATAGACAAGTAGCATCTTGACAGAGGCCGGTGGAGGGAGAAAAGCAGCTCCGACCAACGTGAAAAGCAAACACCAAGAGAAAGTCTCTCCAGCGAACACTTAGTCGGAAATGTTTGCACTAATTCTTAATAATCCAACGGTCTCGCTTTATATTTTTCTCACTCCTGACTTCCACCTTCAAAATCGACTCGGAGCCCGGGCTTTTATGGGCAGGGGCCACACCTTGGTGATAGAAACTGCAGAGAGTTCAAAGAAAGCTCGGGAATGGATGCCAGTGGAGAAACTTCCAAAGGCTTCCTTGCACTTCAAAAGGCTTAGTCACAAAAGCAAGTTGTTTCTTAAGCAGAATTTTACTTCTGCTTGAGCTTATTTCCCCCAAAAGGCGGTAAGGAAACGGAGCTACAACTGTGGGCAATCTGAAAGAAGGGAAGATGAAACTGATCAATGATGGAGGGAATCAGTTACACCCAGAGAGGGAACGCTGGGAAATGAGTGTGAGCTGGTTGCACTTTTGTTTTTTTCCCAGGTTATCTTTACCTTCCGAATCCAATTCTCACCGTGCAACAAGAAATTCATTTGTGCACATATAGATTTACCTAGGCTATACTATAAGATATTTAATATGTATGGGACTGCCTGCCATCTAGGGGAGGGGGTGGAGGGAAGGAGGGGAAAAACTCGGAACAGAAGGGAGTACAAGGGATAATGTTGTAAAAAAATTACCCATGCCTATGTACTGTCAAAATGTTATAATTATAAAATTAATTTTTAAAAAATTAAAAAAAGAAAGAAAGAAGGGAAGAGGAGAATCAGAGAGTGAGCCTGATTCGGAAAAAATAAAATCAAAATTTTAGGGAGAGACATTCTTTCCAACCCATCACAGCCCATTTTCCGTCCTAAAGGCGGCGAAAAGCCATCGCAGTTTTAGCTCTCCCTGGACTCGTGAACCCTTTTCCTACGCAGTTAAAATCCATCTTCCAGGGGGTGCTAACTAGGAAATCGTTTGGAAGTCTAGTTATAAAAAAGCACAAAAATGTTCCTAACTAAGGAGATTCCCAAGTTTTCCCCATTTCCCTGACTCTTGGCAATGGGAATAAGGCGAGGAAGGAAGGCGGGAGGGGAAGGGGACAAAGCACAGAGCACATTTCATAACTTTGCAAAGAAAAAAAAAAAAAAAGAAACCCTCTCTATCCAAACAGAGCGAAAACTTGCAGGCTCTTCCTCCCCCCACCCCCACCCGGTCTCCAAAGGCTATGCAAAAATCTCGAATGTTCACGCAGAACATAAAGAAATCGGAAGGCACTTCTTTCCCACTTTGCACAATCTGCTGCAGTCTAGGCTTTAAAAGTGTGTGTGTGTGTGTGTGTGTGCGTGCGCGCGCGCGCGAGGACGAGAGCGGTGAGATATTTTTAGTCTTATTATGAAATACATTACAGAATCCTTCACCATGAAATACAAAGATCTTTTCCAGAGTCCCAAGTCATCTCTCTTCAGCAGATCTTAACAGTTAAAGCGTCCAGAAAATAAACTCCAGCTTTTGTTTAAATTAATGACTTCGAATGTAAGCAAGCGCTTATTCGGGACTTCCAACTACTTCCTTCTTTTTGCACCCAAGAAAAACTTACCAGTCTTAAACAGTCCAATTAAGGCCCCCTCCCCCACCGCACAAATCTGGCTGGGCTTTTATGAATGGCAGAGCCAGCAGCAGCAGCAGCAGCAGCAGCAGGTAGAGACTGTAACTGGATCCCTAGCGTAGGGCCCCATTCACAAAACAAGACACACTTCCACCAAATTCCCAGCTTTCCCCATTCAAGAAAACTCCTTCCGATGTGCCCCCGCCCCCACCTCCAATTCACTAACTGCCTTAAGCCACAGCCCCTTCCCCTCCCCCTCCCGGTTTTAGGCAGCGAAACACACGCATACACACCACACTCACAAGGAGGGAGGAGGAGGGAGGGAGGGGGAGGGCGGTGGATGGCGAGCAGGAAAAAGAAACCCGCTTCATTCATAAAGTCACCCACATTCATAAAAACTTGCAGCCGCAGCCGCGGCCAACGTTCTCCCACGTTCAGCTCCCCAGGGCGGGCCGCCAGCCCCGCTGCAGCCCCGGGGACGTCGCAGCTCTCCCCGCCGCAGCCCCTTCCGCGTCCAATTTCTTCTCCGAAGTCCCCAGACCATGGGCCTGACCTCAGGCCCCTAAACTCGGCCCCAGCCCGAGCTTCTGAATCGGCAACACCCCCCGACCCCAACTCTCTCCGCTTTCCTAAGGAGCCCCCGCCCGGCGGAGGCTGCCCCTCGCGCCGAGAGCTGCGCACCCCGAAAATCGCATTCATCTCAGCTGCCCCTCAAACACGTCCGAAAGACCCCAAGGTTCTTAGGGCTCCCCGGCGCTGCCCCCGACCTTCCATTCCGGAGCCCCCATCGCCTCGGGCGCTCCAGAGACCCCCCAACTCCTTCCAGAGCACTTCCAGTCACTCCAAGAACTCCGAGGTCTGGCTCTCACGTCGCCCGGCTCCCAGCAGGTTTCTCCGAGAGCCCTCCACTCCTTTCAGAGGCGCTCTGGGAATCCCTGGGGGACCCACAAAAAGCCCCCAAACAGGTACCCCAAGCGCCCCAACTCTCCTAGGAGCCCCCAAACTGCCCCTTGCCCCTTTCAGAGCCCCCCACGTCTCCCCGAAGCACTGACGCACCCCCGAACGGGCGCCGGGAACCCTTCTCACTTTCGCGTCCCCCCTCTTACCTGCCCCCCCAGATGCGTTGCGCGCCGCGTTCGAGTCCATGTCCGAGACCGGCA
This sequence comes from Sminthopsis crassicaudata, assembly GCF_048593235.1. Taxonomy (NCBI): domain Eukaryota; kingdom Metazoa; phylum Chordata; class Mammalia; order Dasyuromorphia; family Dasyuridae; genus Sminthopsis; species Sminthopsis crassicaudata. The sequence goes on along the minus strand of NC_133620.1, from coordinate 468,339,726 downwards.
GACGCAGACCCGTAACGGCCCCCGGCCCCGTTAGGCCCCGCCCTCCCGGGGGAGGCGCGGCCCCGCCCCCGCCCCCGCCCGCACCTGGGCGCGTGCCCGGGCCTCACCTGCGCGCGCTCCCGCCGACTCCTGCGCGCGTTCTCGCCTGACAGGAGCTTTCGGGGCAGGGGCTCCGACCCGCCGGCTGCCCGCCTCCTCCTCCCCGGCCCACGGCCCTGGCCCTGGCCCCGGCCCGGCCCGGCGCTGTCCCGAAGCCCGTCCGCGCCGCTCCGCCGCCGCTCTCGGGCCGCCTCGCCGCCTAGCTCCCTCGGGCGCAGCAGCCGCCAGCCCAGCGAGCGCAGCAGCCGCCCCCGAACTGGCTGGGCCTCCGCAGCCCCCCACCGAGCCCAGCCCGGCCCCCCTCCTCCCGCCTCTCCGCCTCTCTCATTGGCCCGCGACCTCGCCCGCGCCTGTCCGTCAACACTTGTTTACCCCTTCTTCGGGCCAATGGCACGGCGTCTGCTCGCTAGCCCCGCCAGGGATTGGGCCTGTTTCGCGTTGCGACCCGCCTCCCCAGCGGGGGAGAGGGGGTCGTTTTACATAATTTATGCACCGAGGGCCCGGACCAATCAGCGCGCTCTGGTTTACATAATGTGGTTCGGACGTTTTTCATTCATAAAAAAACGCGACCTGAGGGAGAAGCTTCGCTGAGTCAGTGAAGCCTTTAAAGGGGCCGACGGAAGGCAAAGAAGTCGGTGGGTGAATGGAACGCTGGTAGGCTTAGAGCAGGATAGAGACCTGGATGAAACTGACAGACCTTTTGGTCCCGGAGCCAGGCCAGAAGATGCAGAACTGGGAGGGATCTTAGAAATCAGTCTCCTCCGCTCTGTACAGATGGGGAAACTGAGATTCGGGTCCGGGGTCTCCAAGACAGAGCGCTGGGAAAACGAGCGCTCGAACCCCGGCTTGTGCTCAGTCAGTCAGTCAATGAGCATTTCTTTTCCGAGTGCCCCCCCCACTCCCACCCCACTCCTCCCGAGAGCCCACCGCTCCAGGCCAGCGACCCTCCGGGCCTCTGCTTCTGGGGGGGAGAGGGGAGGATTCTTTTAATTTCCTCCCCTCCCCCCACCTTGGAAGGGGGGAGGGGAGCACAGGCTGGGGCTGCTCCCTGCTTCCTTTGCAGCCTGGCTTTCATTCACAGCTGCAGCAAACGGTGCAAAGTTAGCTTCTCAGAAGGGAAGAAAGAACGGAGGGATTCGTCACTGTAGCCAAAACGGAAACTCGCTGACCGACCTGAGCTTGTGGCCCCGGAGAACTCCCCAAGGGGCTTTTAAGTGGCCCCTGAGCCGGGAGCAGGGAAGGAGCAAATCTTCGTGTGTCTCTGACTAAAACCTGGCTTCGCAGCTAGATTTTAAGTCCTGCTCCCCCCGCATTCATGTAGACAGAGCTGAAGGTCAGAGTAGAAGGTTCCCAAAGCCTTTTATTTAACTCCGGGCAAATGGAGGGGACGGGCCTGAAACTGGAGGCCAAGGGCCGGAATCAGGGCGAGGAGGGCCCTGGAGAGGGGGCGTGACCCCTGGGGCTCTCCGGCTGTGAGCCCGTGGCCCAGTCACTTCCTTTCTTACCTTAGCTTCCACACCCCAAATAAATAAATAACGGGAGGGCCGAGAGGGAGGGGAGCCTACGTGACCCCGAGGCCCCTTTGTAGCTGCGAGGCTTTACTCTGATCCTGAAATCTCTGCCGAAGTCACACCATAGAGTCAACCAAGCGAGAATCCCTCGGGAAGCAGGCTCGTAGTTAGCATTCTAGCCGGCCCGGGCTGTTTGTTTTCGGTTTAAGGAGTGTGAGATGTTGCATGTTGGAATTCAGGCCTGTACAGCTGGGGAAGGATGGCGGACTCCGGGGGGCTGCCAAACAAATGGGCATTAACTGCAGTTGCTGGGATTCTCAAAGCCGAGTTCCCTCAAACAAGTAAACAAATCATCCAGTTCCCCCTCCCCCAGCTCCCTCCCGGTTTGGGAGCCCACACAGCGGTGCAGAGTGAGAACGGGACTCTTCTGGCTGGACGAGCCAGCAGCCGGGGCTGTGTGGTCTGGGGCCGCTCCCAGAGTGCCTTGGCCTGCCCCCCCCCCCCCCAGAGTGAGCTAGCCAGCACCCTTGGGAGAGACAGGGACAAGGCCCTGGGGAGCCAGAAATGGGTTCTCTGTGTTGCTCTTGGGCACTGGACGATCCACCTCTCTCCTCCGTGCGCAGGCGGCCCCTGTGTCCTCAAGGCCTTGTCCCCTCACTCCTGACTCCTAAACCCCTGGCCGGCCCAAGCGCCACCTCCCACAGGAGCTTTTCTCTTGATTCCCCTTCTCCTATCCCGCCCCCAAATTACTTTTCCTTAGCTTTGAAGTAGATATAGTTACTTTCAGTCATGGATTATAGACCTAAAATTAGAAGAAGATTCTGAAGTAATCTAATCTCAAATCCCTGAAGAAACGGGGGTCAGGCAGGCGGTAACTATCAGGGGAGAGATTGGAACCCGGATCCAGTGACTCCAGAGCTGTTGCCTTTCCCTCTGATATAGTGTAATCTTGAAGAAAACGCTTTTGTTTTATGTGTTTATATGGTACAGTGGAAGATCTGAATTCAAATCCAGCCTCAGAAACTTCCTTAATTGTGTGACCGTAAGCAAGTCACTTTAGCTCTGCCAAAGGAGAAGAAAATGGCTCCAAGAAAAGACCATGAGGGGCAGCTAGATAGTGCAGTGGACAGAGCACCAGCCCTGAAGTCAGGAGGACCTGAGTTCAAATCTGATCTCAGAACTTCCTAGCTGTGTGACCCTGGGCAAGTCACTTAACCCCAGCCTCAGGGAAAAAAAAAATGTAAAAAAAAAAAAAAAAAAGAAAAGACCATGAAAAATCCAATCTGGCTGAACAACCGAGAAACAGCTACAGAAGTTCTCAGTGCCCTGCCTGACACAGAGCCTGGATCAGAGTAGTGAGGGGGTCCTGGGTGACCAGGTGGGGTTGGTAGAGAAAGTCTGAAGAACTGATGGGGATCAGCCCAACCTTACAGTCCCACCTCCGGTGGAGGTCTTGGGTAACCCACATTACCGTATCCAATCAGAAGGCCAAGTTATGACATCACACCCCTATAAATCTGTCCATGGTTCTGCCATCTTTGTTAGCTCGCCTCAGTGTTCTGCCTCCTGGCAACTTTCTTCGTTTCCCCTTCCCCCATGCTCATGGTGTACTTCAGGCTTTCTCTGTCAACCCCACCTAGACACCGGAGACCTCAAGTTATAGTTGGAAGGAGAGTTGAGTTTCAAATCTGGGCTCTCAGAGCCTTCCTAGCTGAATGGTGCAGGAAGTCACTTAACTCCTGGACAAAGTGAGAGCACTTCCTTCCTAGGATGGAGGCAAGGCCAGCCCGAGATCATTTTTGTAAACCACCTTTAGAAACCTTAAATCACAATGGAAATGCTAGCTGTTCTTGTTACTATTAACTATAAGGTTAACCGTTATTCATAGAATTATTATTGTTCATAATAAATATTTGGCTTTTATTTACTTAATTTTTGAGCCAGTCCCATTCACTCTGGTACCCATGGCTTTATTTCTCAAGCATCTGAACTTCTACCCAATTTAAGAGATTGTAGAAACAATAAACAACCAAAAAAAAATCCCACCAGAAGCTGTACCCAGTGTAGTAGGCCTCTACAGGAGCCCAAAGCACCGACTGTCTACACTGATACAGGCAGGAGCAACAATCTTGTTCGTGTGAGGAGATCCCGACTGGGACCACGGGAAGCCCTGTGTGAGTCTGGAAAGTTCTAGGAGTTGTCCCTACAGTTGGTCCAGGTTATCAAAGGTGGAATTCAAACCCAGTACTCTAGGCTGAGTAGAAACAGAGTCAAAATTTCCCCCATTTTCTGTCTCTAGAAGCATCTTTCCCTGTAGTCCCCATTCTCCCACTTGGGAGAGCCCAGCAAATATCAAAGAGGTAGACGTGTCAGCTTTGTGGGCCCCCACCCCCACCCCACTAAGTCTTCTCTAGTTTAGCGTTTGGAGTCCTAGCCATTGATCTGGCGTCCAGTCCTGCTACATTGTGCTGAGATCTCATGCCATCCAGGCAGGGAAGTCACCCTGACCTCCTTCTCTGAAGCCTGAGATGTCAAATGAAGCGGTCAAGCAGGACGGCCCAGCCCTGACGTCCTCTGCTCTCAGGTCCTTTTTGCTTCGGCCATTCTGCACCACGGGGTACCCCCCGCCTCTGACGGGCCGTGTTCTCTCTGGCTCTTCCGGGCTGAGGTTCCAGGTTCTAAGAGCTCCATGTTAGAATCCATGGCTCCTTCCTAACCCTAAGATTCTATGCCCTGCCCACCTTCCGAGGAGGCTGGGAACATGCCTTTATTTTGTTTTGTTTTCCAGATGTCAAGGAGGAGAGCACAGCTTAAAAGGCCTCCGTTAGGTATCCTTGCTTTCCACATGTGAAGTAGCGGCCTCCTTTTCTGGTCACTGAGGGGGGTGTCTGTCCAGGTAACTTTCTGTGAGCAAACTCCCTCCGCCAGCAACTGCTCTGTCTTTGTTATCTTGGGGAACCAGTTGTCGGGGGCACAGAAAAGTTTAAATGGCTTGCTGGAGGTCACACAGACCACACACACACACATGTACATAAACACGTGTGTATAATTACATGCTGACATAATAAAATGTGTGCACATGCATATACATGTGTGTGCACATCACATGTACGCCCACAATATATACATGCACCACATATATACTTACCTATGCGTGCATACACATACAATGTACACACTCATATGCACACATGTGTGTTGTGTGTGTGCACATATACCTGCATGCATATATATATATATATACATACATATGCACATGCATATGTACTGTATTGTATTTATGTGTAATGTCAGAGCTCAGGCTTCCTTGACTCAGAGGACGGTGTCTACATTTGCTCCTGACATTCTGTGTTCTAAGGTCCCTTTTTAGTCATGAGAGTCTGTGACTCTGCGAGCTCTTATGTCCCTCCCAGGGTGTGCTTCTCCCACTGGCCCTTGTTGTGCACGTAGGATTCTGGGTAAATAAAATTGTTATTTTATTTTATTTTTAGCTGAGGCATTTGGGGCTGAGTGACTTGCCCAGGGTCACACAGTCTGAGGCCACTTTTGAACTCAGGGCCTCCTGACTGGTGCACTATCCACCAACTTGCTGCCCCCAATCCTTTTATTTTTAAGATGAGGAAATCAAGACCGCTTGTCAAAAGTTCTAAGGATCAGTCAGATCCTTTTGACATTAAATCTAATGTTGATGGGATCATAGCGTCCTGGCTATTTTATAAAGAAACTTATAAAATCCTCTAGATTCCTTTTCATTGTGCAGATGGGGAAACTGAGATCCAAAGCGGTACCTGTGAAAGGCTACCTCCTCCCAACGGGCAAATCCTCACCGTTCCACTCCAGCCTCTCTCCCCTGATGCCTCCCCGCGAGCCTCCCCCAAGCCCAAGAAATGCCTTGACTTCCAGAAGATGAAGATTTCCTTTTTTAGAATTTCCTTGTAGGGCACACGCTGAGCCTGTGCTCTGAAGGATATTATATAAACAAGAAATTTCTTCTGCTTAAAAAAAGTGTGTATCACCTTCTCAGAGGCTTGGAAGAGGAAACAGTAAGCTCTATGTGGGACGCCATGTTCTAGCAAAGCTATAAATGTAATTTCTCTTATGTATAAGATCAGTATCGTGGGAGGTTAATGTTTGAAGCTATAAACGCTGTGGAGCCGTCCAATCGGAAATATTTAAATGCCAGAGGAGCCTGGGAATAAGCACGGGGGCATTGCTGAATGTCCAAATGGTGAGTGTGCCAGTGTATGTGTGTGTGTGTGTGAGTGTGTCAGTGTGTGTGTGTGAGTGTCAGTGTGTGTGTGTGAGTGTGTGAGTAAGTTTGTATGACTGTGTAAGTTTGTGTGAGTGTGTAAGTGTGTAATTATTGTTGAATTTGTCCAAAGAGTATTATACAAAATTTGGGCTTGTCTTTGTAACCATCCGGGCCTGCTTCCAAGTATGGGGGGTCCTGGATATGGGGCAGCACATCTTTCTCCAGGCTGGGGTGCCAAGCTGACTCCCCTAGTTTTTGTGGTTTTTCTGCCTCCAGAAATGACTTTGTTTCTTTTTCTTTCTTTCTTTCTTTTTTTTTTTCTGAAGCTGGGGTTAGGTGACTTGCCCAGGGTCACACAGCCAGGAAGTGTTAAGTGTCTGAGACCAGATTTGAACTCGGGTCCTCCTGAATTCAGGGCTGGTGCTCTATCCACTGCACCACCCAGCTGCCCCCAGAAATGACTTTGTTTCTATTTTGTATTGAGTTTTCACGGGCATGTTGTTTTCTTCCAAGTAGAATGGAAGCTTCCCCAGGGCAGGCTTTGTTTTAGGTCCCAGTGGCTGGCACAGGGTAATTTAATTAAGATTTGTTGAATTCCATTCAGTTGGTGGCCCGTACCCACAGTGCACCCCCATGCAGACCTGGACAGCTCCTGGACCTTACACCACATGCAAGGTGTGGGGGGAGGTGATGTTCTTGTGGATGCTCAGAGAAATCCCAGTCAGGATCCTGCTAGAGAGACAATGTGGTGCAGTGGTTAGAGGGAAGCATCATGGAGAAGGGGTTGAATTTGGAGTCAGGGACCTAAATTTGAAACTTCCAGCCACCATGACTGTATCACCTAGAGCACGTCCCTTAAATCTCTCTGGGCCTCAGTTTACTCACCTGTAAAGTGGGGAGAGGGGTTAAAAATGGTGACATCTGAGGTCATTTTTCAGCTCCAAAAAATAATTCTATGATCCCAGGGCCACTTCCGCTAGATCAGGGTTTGACCATCAACCAGTAATGGGAAACCTGAAATATTCATCATCGTGTGCAAGAGCATGAGATTAAAGAAAAAAATGAGATCCGGACAGCCCCACAGGGATGCCAGCCTCAGCCGGTCTCAGACTACAAGGAACCCGGATCAATGAGACCTGAAAGGCTCCATGTTGGACCAGCTTAAGCCCATGAGCCGGGCTCGGGTCCTCAGCCTTCCCCCACTTCTTCTCAAGCCAAGTGAGCCTCGTGGGCAACGTTTCGGAACAAAGGAGAGAGGAGCCCCGCTTCGTCAGACCTTCACTTCCCAAGTGGCTCCTGCTTCCAGCGAGGTGTAAACCTTTTGCTTCTCCCCTCCAAGTCAGATGGTCCTTTCAACACTTTTTATCCCCTCACCCACCACCGCTCAAAGCCAAACAGCCACAGCTGGCATTCTAAACAAGCCCTGCCTCCGCCCACAGGTTCCCAGAACACTTGGTCCTAGGGTAAAGACTGCACAGGAAAATGACCCCCAGGCCGGAGAGGACAGAGGCTTTGAAGTGGCCAAAGAAGGGAGCTGGCTTTGCAGCTGCTCCTAGAGGAGGACACAGAGGCTCAGAGTGGCTCACAGAGGGGTTTGCCATCACATAGAGAAGCGAAAGGCATTGGTGGGAACTCTGTCCCACGTTTTCTGATGCCAGGGTCACCAGCTGGGCCCTCTCCAGAGCGAGTGGGTGACCACCCGGTGAAAAGACCTCTGACTCATTAATAACAAGGTGACCTTGGGCTGGTCACTTCCCACTCTGGGCCGCAGACAGCCCATCTATAAAAGCCAGAGCTGGATTTGGCGGCTTCTGGGTCCCTTCCAGCTCAAGGTGCCTTGATGCAGTGGTCAGGCTCTATCTAATCCAGTTAGATGAGCACTGAGCTAATTAGCTGCGGGGAGTGACAACACCCATCCAGGGGTACAGTCTCTTTTTTGTGTCACAGACTCCTTAGCAGTTTGGTCAAATTTATAGCCCCTTTCTCAGAGCAATGCTTTTAAATGCAGAAAATAAAATGCTGAGGATTATAAAGATAACCAATTATATTGAAATACAGTTGTCAAAATATTTTTCTGAGTGCTCATGGTCTCCAGATTAATGATCCCCCATTTTAGATTTTTATGCTCTTTAATATACCGACTCTAGACTTTCTGTAGGTTGAAATTCAGCCCCTTTTCTTACTAATCAAGTACTTTGAAAGAGTGTAGTTTCTCTCATAGAGACAGAGAAAGAAATAAAGAGAGGGAGAGAGACAGACAGGGAGAGAGAGAGAGAGAGAGGGTGGGAGGAAAAGAGGGGGGGAAAGAGACAAAAACAGAGGCACATGTATAAAGAGGCAGAGACAATGAGAGGAGGATGAAGGGACAGAGAGACAAAGAGAGAGAGAGAAATACACACATGCACAAAAACAGAGACAGAGATAGATACACACAGAGAGACAAAGAGAAAGAGATATAAGAGCTATACAAAGAGATAGAGAAAAGAGACAAAAAGACACAGAGACAGAGCTATACAAAGAGACAGAAACAGAGACAGAGACAGAGAGAGGGGAAGGTGTCCACCCTCCAAGAGATTCCCCCGGGGGGAGTCACAGGACAAAGCCCGGGGGACACTTGACTAGAGGACCTCCTTCCCAGGCTGGAGTTAAACCATTAATGGTTGTCTTTGGGTCTAACCTTCACCATGTGTCTCTCTCTCTCTTTGTCCACAAAAACCCAGAAGAGATTTTGTCAGATACTGGGCAGAAACCTGGTGCTATTGTTGAGGTTCACTATCATATCCATCCTTCCAAGCTACCAGGCTGATAAAAATGGAAATGGGTCCATCTGGCATCTTCCTGATGAAGCTGGACTGACCTTTTTTTCTCTACAAATGCTCACAAATTATTTCCCAGAACATCCTAGAATTTTTCTCTAACTCAGTCAACCTTCGTATTTTTTTGGAAAAGCAAGACAATGGATAAGATGACAGCATCATAGATTCTATTTAGATCCTAGATTTGGAGCCAGAAAGTACCTTACAGTGTATACCTTCCAACCCCTTCATTTTACAGATGAGGAAACTGAGGCAAGAAAGGTTTCATACACATACTAAATATCTGAGAGAAGATTTGAACTCAGGTCTTCTTGACTCTAACTGCAGTGCTCACTCTATTCATTACACCATCTAGCTGGAGGCTTCCAGTAGGAAAATTCTTCCAGTAGCTCAAATCTGGTCTCAGCTACTTTCCAGCTTTGTGACCCTGGGTAAGTCACTTAACTTATCTGCCTCAGTTTCCTCATCTGTCAAAAGAGCTGGAAAGGAAATGATAAATCACTCCCTTGTCTTGGCCAGGAAAACACTAAATAGGAGTCAGGGAGAGCGGCCCACAACTGAGATAAGTGAGCAACAACAAATTTTGTAGCACCTCTTCCATTCCCTCTGACCTTTGGAGAGGTCACTTCCAAAGATTCGGTCAATAGCTAGTTCTTTCTATTCCCTGAGGGTTTATTCAGACCAGTGGACTAGAACTCTTTGCTTATCTTCTTCCTTATCTTGGCTTTCCTCTCCCTGTGATTTATTTTTTGTTCTCTCCTTCCTGGTCTGCAGATTATTCTCCTTGGTGCAGAAATAGAAAAGAAGAGACGATTCCAGTGCCCTTTCTCATTATCTCTGCTCGACCTGGTCTCATCCACTCCAAGCAGTGATTCTCTCCCATCTCTTTGGTCCAGAATAGCTTAAAGACACCCCCTATTTTTTGTTGCCCTTACAGCTTCTAGATGTTCTCAGCCCATCGTGACCCACAGGGCTTCCCGGCTGTCAAGACAATTTGTCTTTCAAAAATCTGAGGGAAGAAGCTGATTCACTTTTGGGCTTGGAACCCTGGGGCTTCCTTCAGTACTTACCGAATATTTGTGCGTTGGTAAGCCAGAACCCAGTTACACAAATGCTCTTCATGTTCTCCATAGAACCTTAGATCTAGAAGGTATCTTGTAGACCGTCTGGTCTGATATTCTTATTTTTTAGGTGAAGAAAATGTAGAGGGTTACCCCTATATCCCACAAAGATGGAACAGGCAGCTAGAACCCCAGCCCTGGGCTTATTTGATAACGAGGACACAGGAACGCACGTTTCAAAGTGGCTCCCTGTCCACGAGACAAGGTTTCCCCTAATCATCTTCTGGGCCTCCTCTTCTCTCCTCCCCCTTCTCCCCCAACCTGGTAATCCAGTGGATCACTCTCCTGCTCTGGCTATCTAGTGGATCATCTTTGGAGCCTCCAAGGTGATGATCTAGTTCAATCCTTGTTTTCATAGATAAGGGAATTCAGCTTAAAGACAGAAAATGACTTTCCTAAGTAATCAGCCTCTTGTAGGGAATATGAATTCTGATCCTTTCATTCTAGGTGACAAAGTGACTCATTTTCCTGGCTTCCCACTCTTCCGACCTGTTTGACTTTGGAGTTGTCATTTAACCCTGTATGCCTCAGTTTCCTTATCTGTCAAATGAGCGGAAAATGAAACGGGGAAAGGACTCAGGGACAACCACAACCACCGTTTCAATGCGCTGATGCTGGTAGTCACACTTCTCAAGAACTGTGGCCTTCCATGGCTGATGGAGCGCAGTGTCCTGTACCTGGAGCTGGAGCTCCAGCTCCTTCGGTCAAGAATTCTGCTCGTGAGCAGGGAAGATTAAATGAGGAGGGCTTGTTTTCTGAGTGATGCTTGTGGAATCTTTTCCTGGCGGAATCTGAGTCTGAGCCGTATCCCCTACGTGATTTCGGCAGTCTCCACGGGCCCTTCTGCTGTAATCATCGCTACCATCTCCCTCAGCTCCTGTTTTTTCCTGTTCCATAACTAGACAATCTGATTTTTTTATTTTGATTTTCACGCTCTTGCATCTTCGTTGCAAGTCTGGAAGAAGTTCCTCACTGCCTCCTCTGACATCATCCACCTGGTTACCGAAGATTTAAAGGGCCAAATATGGTCTCTCTATCCTTCCTGTCCATACAGGAAATCCAGTGCCAAGGCAAATAACCCTCATTATGGGATCCATCAGCAGGGCTCATGGTGATGGATTGCATGGACATTTATTCATGACTTACCTCCTTTGGAAATGCTTCCTCCTCTGCAACCCACTCGTTTGTTATTGGAATATAGAACGCTCCTGCCCGGGAACCTCATACACACGTTGAAATGATAATGAAGTCAGACCTACATTTATAGATTGGACATCATTGCCTTCCTCACAACTGATGTTCTCTCCTCAGGTAGAGCTCATCCACTAACTCGAATATCTCGGAGCTTCCAAATGGCTTCCAATCTCCCTGTATATATAATGAGCTCGTTACCACCTTGGTTCTAGACCCTGAGAGTCTGAGGAGGAAGCTCAGGAATTAAGTTCCCTGAACCTCATTGGGGGAAAAAATGAGGATGATGATTAGATATGAATCAAGTAAGGCTTCATCTACTTTAGAGTTTGAGTAGGCCTGAAGGACTTTGAAAATCGAGTCAAGGGCATACTTGAGTCCCCTTCCTGCTATCCTCCCAAGACATCATTTTCTCCCTATTTCAGCCAAATATTTATTGGTCAAGTTCAATTTCTTGGGTAGATCTTGGTTTAGAGTGTAAGATCCTCAGCCAATGAGGATGAGGGTCGGTAGTAGGAGGGGGTATTTGCATTAGGGATTAAAAGTGTTAACCCTGCCCCAGAAGGTGCTTCCTCCGTTTGATTGGACACCTGATTCTTGAAGACCGTATAATAAACTTTGCTTTACTTCTAAAGATCTCTCCAGCTTTTTTTTATTAAATGGTGACCCCCTCACCATTTCTGTACCACACAGATATATATCTATATGGATATATATACATATCTATATATTTAAATGTAGATATAGATATCTCCTAGGTTGCTTGCATTTCAGTGTACAATTCAGTGTCAAAACTGGCATTGGAATTCAGTCCATTAAAAGCTTCAGAAAGAGAGCAGGATAAAAAAGAAATTCATGAAAAAGCATTAGCATTTCTACTTAGCAAAACCAAAAACCAGGAGAAAATAATAGAGAGGAAAAAATAGCTACAAAAGGGATGAATGGGGCGATTTGAATATTGCCATGATCCCGGCCTTGGACTGATGTTTGATTGAATAAATGAGACAGGACTGTTTGTCCTTTAAGAGCTCTGCAGTGAATAATTGACTCTTAGTTCAACCCCAAGGAGGAGAAGGGAGGCTGGTTGGAGCTTTGTGGCCTTCTTAAAGATGACTCTAAATAGAATAGTCCCATTTGGATTCCTGAAACCCAAGTCTAGGGGAGACTTGGGACAAGGTCTCTGGGTTAGAACAATGGCTGGTTAGTTTGGATGCTTCTGAGGGATACAGCTGAAAGAACATTGGTAGTGGAGGGTCTGCTCTCATACCCAAGCTTAGCTCTCTGGGGATTTCTTCCACAAGGGAAAAGCTCAGCTCTCTGATTGACCTCCTTTTCTTTAGGCTGAGCCCAAATCGAGTGGCTTGGCCCCACAGAAATCCAAAGCAACCAGTTCTTTACCAACAAATCCACTAACACCGCAACAATCCTTCCAGGCCCAGTGGAAGAGATTGAAGCTCCTGTTACCTTCCAAGTGAAGTCAGTATTTCTTTGCCCGGCATGCAAGGCCTTCTGCCTGTACCAAGTCAATAAGTCCATTCAACAAGGATTTATGAAACACTAAGTGCCGGGCACTGTACTAAACACCCAACCTTTGCAGCCCTATCTCATATTACTTCCTTCCATAAACTCTGTGTTCTACACAAGCTAGACAGCATTCTGTCCCGGGACCAAGAGCTGTATATTTATGCTTCTTTATTCAGGGCGTTCCTAGTGTTCTCATGCCTCATCTTCTCCACTTGAATTACTTCCCATCCTTTAAAGCTCAAGGTAAAAGGCCCCTTCTCCTTGGAAACCTTCCCTGATTGTCCCTCCTCCCCTCCCCAGTTGGTAAAGATGGTCCCTTTCAGACTTCACACAGCTCTTCCTTTGCAACTTTAATGCACTATCACATAATATTACATATTGTCCTTAGAGTGAATCTCTCATCCTTCTAGTACATGGTAAGCTCCTTGGGAGCAGGGACTTAGCCTTTTCCCCTCAGTGATTAGTCCTTGCCCTCCCCCCATATCTGTAGTTATATATTCATAAACATGTCATATTTTCCCATTATAAGTATCTTATAAGTTTCTATTGGGCTGGAAAGATACAGAATTTAGGAATTTAACAAACATTTTTAAAACCAAATTTTGGGGAATCTTTTATTTTTCTGTCACCTAGATTTCTCCCTTTCTGCCTCTGAAAATTATAAAAATTATAAAAAAGAATTAAGAAGAGGATGAGGAAAAATGTTCAGGAAAATGAACTAACATTAAAAAAAAAAAGGCTGACGTAGGCTCCTTGAGAACAGAGAATGTCCCTTTTTTGTTTATTTGCTTATTTGTAGTCTCTGGCACTTTTCGTGGGTCAGTGAAGAACTGGACCAAGTGATTTCATTGGTATAGAGGATTTCTAATATGAGGACTCCATTTATCATGTATTATTGGCTTTTGACAGGAAACTTTGCCTCTTATAGAGTTTCTGAGGGCACCAAGAGGTTATGTGACTTGCTTAGGGTCATGTAGCCCACATGGACAAAGGCTGGATCTAATCCAGAACTTTCAGAATCAGAAGCCACTGCTTCTGTGTTCTCTGATTCCTTCCAGGTCTGACATTTGTGGTATAAGGAGCCCACCACTGGAGGCATTCAATGCTCTATTCTTTGCCCTTCCCAGCTTGGACATCCCTTGTTCCATGTTCTTGTGGTTTTCTCATAATCTTTCTCTCAAGCAAAGGATCAGAGATGGAAGGCTGCCTAACCCACGGGAGGTGTTTTATGTAAAACATTTAGAATGGAATACTACTAATTATAATGATCAACCTTGACCCAAAGAAAATGATTCTCCCTTCGCACTGTGGGTGTGAAAAAAATCATTCAGCAAACATGTACGAAGGGCCGACTGTGTGCCAGACATTGCTAAGTGCTAGGGATATTTATAAAAAGAAGCTGAAGATATTCCCTGCCTTCAAAAAGCTTATAATCTAATGGAATCCTACATATAACACTGTCCTTTTTGCATATGTTGGTTAATTTTCCTGAAAATTTTCCTCCATCTTTAAAATTCTTTATTATAAGGGATGTCTCTCTCACAGGAAGAAAAGGAAAAGATACTTTGGGAAACAGGGATGATGTAAAACCAAAAGACATCAAAAATATTTTTTAAAAATGTTTTTTGATTTCTGAGATTTTATATTTTTGCTACCTCCTGGTAGTGTTCTATTCACAGTAGGGGATTTCAGTAAACAAACATTGTACTTGTTTGCCCAGAGAATTGTTGAAATGTTTAAAAGAAAAAAAAACCAGATGGGACCAGTGATCCTAGTAGAAGGGATCTCGAAGGCCATGGAGTCTGATGCTTTTGGTTTTTATTAATGAGGAAACTGAGGTTTAGGGTCGGTGATGAGACCCAGCTAGGAGAGGTCAGAGTGTTCAGTTCACCTCTTTGTGGCCCGTCTCTAGCTAAGATGTCCAGTTCTCCATGGAGGAGCTGGGAGCCGGTCAGGGATTGGAAGGAAGGGGACTTTTTTCCTATGGTGGCCCAGGCTGGCTTCCAGAGTAAGTAGAAATGCCATTCAAAGGCAGAAACTTCCAAAGAACAGCCCGGAGGGCAGCAGATCACACTGACTAGAAGCCCAAGGAACCCTGGAAACGAATCTTCATTAACTGGGCTGGGCCTGGGCAACATTTTGGTTCAGTTTGTATTTGCTAACTACAGAGTAGCTGGTCTGCTGGGGCCCACAGCTGCTATTTGGAATAAACTGTTACTAGCTTTAATGAGGGTTTCACTGGATGGACTGGCTGGGCAAAGTTCGGGCTTCCCAAGAGGAATCGGCCCCCAGTTAAGTCCACCAAGTGCTGATGGGAAAACAGGCCCTTCCTCGCCCCTCCCCCTTTTCTTCTTTCTCATATTTTCCTGGACAGTGAGTGCCACCTTCGTCTGCTGGATTATACAGAGGGGAGAGAAGGGATGGATTCAGGAGTTAAACTCCCAGGACTCCTTTATGAGGCTGGCCTGGGCTCTGGGAGGCCTTTTTTAGAATGTGCAGGGGTGTTGCAGCCCATGCTCAGCGGCAGGGGATGCCAGCTGGCTTAGGGCCTCTGGACATCACTTCCTTACAGCTGGGGGGTGGACTCCTGCAGTGCACCCAGGGCACCGAGTTTAAAGAGTCCAGGCCCTCCTGGGGGGGGGGGGGGAATGGTCCCTGTAAGAAGGTGTGGAGATGGGGGAGGAAGCATCATAAAAACTACTCACTTTACTTGATAAAGACTGTGCCTGATGAAGAGGCAGGAGACCTAGCAGTGGGTCACGGTATCCTAGGCCTAAAGTTGGAAGGACCCTCAGAGATCATCTTCCTCAACACCTTTTACAGAAGAGGAAACTGAGGCTCAGTGAGAGAAGATGGGCAGGCCACAGATTGTGTGTCTCTGGAGCTGGGAAAGTAGAGGCCATTTTTTTTTGTCCTAACTCCTCATTTTACAGAAGAGGAAACTGAGGCTGGATGAGATGGGACGGGCAGGGCCACAGATTGGGTATCTCTGGGAGTTGGAAAGCTGGAGGCCATTTTTTTTTTTGTCCTAACCGCCAGAGCGGGGTAACTTACTTGAGATAACCAGTTTTAAGCGGCAGGACCAGAACTCGGGGTCCCTGCCTCCAAAGCCCTGCCCACTGCACTACCCTGCCTTAAACTATTTAAGCTCCGCTGAGAGAGAAATGGCCGAAGCGCTTGGAGTCGGCAGAGCCCTGGGACAGATTCCATCTCGGACACCATTTGGCGTGACTGGGCCAGTTTCCTCGCCTCAGTTTCCTCATCTGTCAAATGGGAGCAATGGGACAACCTCCGAGGCCAGCTGGCCGGAGGTTAGGCGTGGAGTTTGGAGAACCTGGGCCACTCAGCCCCACGTGGGACATCCACATCCCTTCCTGCCCGGAGACCCCGAACGGGGTCGGCAAGCCAGCTTTCGGGCGGGAACAGCTCAGTTCGCGCTTCTGGTCCCCTTTTTCTTTGTACCCCAGTTTGAGCCCGTGACCAGCAAATAATGGGCTTGTTTAAAAACCCCGATTCCAAGAAGGTCACGGGCCTCCCCGCCCTCCCGGGTCCGCGGGTGAAAGGGGGCGAGCCTTTCCTGGGGACTCTCCCCGGAGAAGCCCCGCCCCCGGGAACGGTCCTTTACGCGAGGTCGGCCCTGGGCCTCCCCGCCCCTCCCCCCGGGGCCGGAGCCGGAGGCCCGCATTCCTGCCGCCCCGCCGGAGGCCAATCGGAAACAATTGTATCGGATGTCGGCTCTTTGGGGAAGAGGCCGTACCTCGAAGGACTCGGGGCCCGGAAATGAGCGCGATAAAGGGCCCGCGGGGTGATCCCGAGAACGGATCCCGGCGGGGGCCGCCCCCTCCCGGCCCCCTCCCCACCCGGCCCCCCGCCCCCTCCCGGCCCCCTCCCGGCCCCCGTCCCGTCCGGCCCCCGCCCCCTCCCCACCTGGCCCCCGCCCCCGCCCCCTCCCCCTCCCCACCTGGCCCCGGCCCCCTCCCCTCCCGGCCCCCTCTCCACCCGGTCCCCGTCCCGTCCGGCCCCGGCCCCCTCCCCACCCGGCCCCCGCCCCCGCCCCCGGATTAAGGACTAGAAACCCACCGCTCTGCGGGCTGGGGAGAGGCGGCCCGGGGGGTCCCCGCGTGGGCCCCGCGTCCCCCGTGCGGCCGAGCCGGTCCCCAGAGCCCGGGCCCCTCGGGAAGATGGGGGTTGCTGGATGGGGAGTGCGGGGCGCGGGTTTTAAATCTAGGTATTTTCAGGCCTTTATGCAGAGGAAAACTTAAAAAAGAGTCACTTGGGAGGTTCTGGGCCGGTGATTTCAGCCCCGCCAAGCTCTTCCTGACCCCGGCAGAGACGCTGGCCCCCTTCCTTCCCCGGCCCCTTTTACAAATGAGGAAACTGAGGCGGACGGTCAGGGTCAGGCGGTGTCTGGGGCCGCAGCAGAACTCGGGTCTTCCTGATTCCAAGCCCGTGTTCCATCCCCTGGGCTGCCTGGCTGCCCTGGTACACAGTCGGCACTAAATAAATGCGTGGTCTGGGAGGAAAGCGGCGAGAATGAGGGGAATTACAGGTGGAGAATATTGCAGCCCCTTCCTGATGAGCCCGTGTGTGGAGAGTGCTTCCCTCCCCTTCACCGGCCGCCCCACCCGGGCCTCCTCATTTCTCTGGCTTCCCCAAGGGCAAAACTGCCCTCCCCTCTCTCCTCCCCGCAGGAAAAACCAGAGCAAAACCAGGCCCTGATTTTTAGAGGTGAAAATGTTCCCCCATAGCGGGAGATGACCCCTAACTCTCGGGAAGGGCGCCTCTGTTGGGGTATCCTTACAGGGTGGGGGTGCAAGCTGACTAGATGGGATGCTACAAAAAAGAAGCTGGGGGGAATGGGCTTGCACCCTGAGAAGCCCCTCCGGCCTCCCTCTGCCCTTGCTGTCCCTCAGTGGCTTTTTGGGATCATCCCGGTTATGTGGTGTTTGCCTCTTAGAGCTTGAACTTGAAAACAGGTTCTGTTTTTAGCTTTTTCTCCAGCACTTAGCAGAGTGTTAAGGCATATAGTAGGTGCTTAATAAATGCCGATTGACTTTGCTCTTTTTTCCTTAGGCTTTGTCACAACCAATAATGAATACATGAATTTATTAAGTTGGAGCCAGCAAATTGCTAGACATTAGACATACAAAGTGACATGGTTCCTGACCTCAAGGAGCTTACATTCTATTTTCTTTCTTCCTTTTTCTTTCTTTCTTTCTTTCTTTCTTTCTTTCTTTCTTTCTTTCTTTCTTTCTTTCTTTCTTTCTTTCTTTCTTTCTTTCTTTCTTTCTTTCTTTCTTTCTTTCTTTCTTTCTTTCTTTCTTTCTTTCTTTCTTTCTTTCTTTCTTTCTTCTTTCTTTCTTCCTTCCTTCCTTCCTTCCTTCCTTCCTTCCTTCCTTCCTTCCTTCCTTCCTTCCTTCCTTCCTTCCTTCCTTCCTTCCTTCCTTCCTTCCTTCCTTCCTTCCTTCCTTCCTTTTTTTATTAAAGCTTTTTATTTTCAAAACATATGCATGCATAATTTTTCAACGAAAATTGCTCCAATTTCGCCCCCCTTCCCTCCAGCCTCTCCCCAGATGGCAAATAATCCAAAATATGTTAACCGTGGTAAAAATATGTTAAATCTAATATAAGCATACACATTTATACAATTCTTTCGCTGCACAAGAAAAGATCAAAAAGGAAAAAAAAATGAGGAAGAAAATAAAATGGGAGCAAACAAAACAAAAAGAGTGAAAATGCTATGTGTGATCCAGACTCAGTCCCCACAGTCTCTGGGTGCAGATGGCTCTCTTCATCACAAGATCATTGGAACTGATCTCCATCATCTCATTGTTGAAAAGAGCCCTGTCCATCAGAATTGATCATCATATAGTCTTGTTGAAATATATAATGATCTCCTGGTTCATTTCCCTCAGCATCAGCTCCTGTAAGTCCAGGAGCTTACATTCTAAAAGAGGAGCCAACTATACAGAAGCTAGGGAACTTGGTTGTTGTCTTCTTCCCAGCAGCCTGAGTGGTGGCTGGCTTTGGGAAGAAGGCTGGGGCAGCCCTTGACTAAGGGGTTAGCGATTTCATTTCATCATCACTTACCTGGACAGCTCAGCTCCAGGTTTTATTCCAAAGCTTCGAAGGGGCAGAAGGAAGGGTATATTTGGAAATGAAGAGGGTGTTTGAAAAAAAAAAATAGCAATGACATTTTAAAAAGGCTTGTTGAATGAATACTACTCTGAACAGGAGGGTTTGCAGGGCCCATCTGATACCAAAATGCACTGATAATGAAAGAATGAACAGAATGAACAAATGAATGAATGAATCAATGAGTGAGCTAGGTAGCTTGAATTCTATGACATTTCTAGGCTCTAATGGCTGTGAATAAAGATTTAACTTCTCCCAGCCTCATTTCCCCCATCTGCAAAATGGGTATGAGACACAGGGTTGTTATGAGGATCCAATGAGATGTATCCGCTGTGGTTTTGGGGTGAACAAGTTGGAACAGGTAGGGCCTTTGGAGGTGACTTTGTTTTAGAAGTGAGCCTGAGGAAAGCTTTCCCTGGGTCTTTTTTCCTTTCCTAAGGACATTTCACTGAAGACTTTTCACCCAATTTGGATGTTAATATTGAGTAAATTGGGTGTTAATTTTCTCAGTTGTCTTTTCCCTATTAAAATGTAAGCTCCTTAAGAGCTGAGACTTTCTGTGCTTGTTTTTGAATTCCAAGCATAGGCTTAGCACACAGTCAGTGCTTAATTAATGTTTGTTGTTCACTTAATGTTTAAGTGGGAACTTTAGCACCAGTCTGCGAGAAAAGCTCGGCAAGAAGCCTTGGAACTCTCCTTCATTTCTACAGGGACGATGAGATTTGTAATAGAGGCAGCCTGGCATAGTGCATAGGATGCTAGCCTTAGGAGCAGGAAAACAAGTTTGAATCCAGCCTGGGACATTTATGAAATGAAAAAAGCCACTTTGAATACTAGACCACTCCCAGTCCAGGATACACAAGAGTCACAGATTTAGAACTGGAAACATCCTCAGAGGCTGAATCCAGCTCTTTCTTGGTGGAGTGGGGAAACTGAGGCACAAAGAGTTTCGAAGGAAGGCAGAGTTGGAGCTGGAAGGGACCTCTAGGATGCCCTCCAGTCCCACCTCCATTTTACAGATGAAGAAACCGAGGCTCCAAGTGGAATCACCAGATTAGATCTGGAGGCATCCTTGGAGAGCCTTATTTAACAGCTGAGTGAGTCATTTATTAAGTGCCTACTATGTGCCAGGTATATAAGATTAATACAGGATACACTGGGGGCCAAGCCAAAAGGAAGGCAGAGTTTGGGTTTGAAATGAGGGATTTGTCCAAAGTCGCCCCCTTAATGAGGACAAAGGCGGGCCTTGCCCAGGATCAGACTGGCCCTCTTTGCCCACAACCACCCGCAGAGGGGAGACCTTCGAGGCAGCCCGAGTGAAGGCTGGCCTCCAGAAAGGAAAGGGTTAAGCTTCCCTTGGCCTCTGGCAAACACTCTGTTTGCTCTCTACTTTGAACTGCCTTCAGAGGAATGAGGACCCGGCTGGCTGGAGAAAAGAAGGCAGAATGTATCTTTGCTCCAGATTAGAACATATTAATATTCTGTTTGTTCAGAGAACAAATATTTCTCCAGGAACAAAACCCAGGCTCCGGGAGCTGATGGCATTAGCCTCTGAGGTCAGCGGGCCAAACTTCAGTGGCCAGGTTTCAAGCAGTGAATCCTGGGGGAACCTGGGGGCTGCTAGCAAACTTCCAGACTGGGGGTCCACGCCTGGAGGACAGCGAGGAAGGAGACTGAACTAGAGGGACTAGATTGAACCAAGATCCCTTCCACCTAGAGACCTACCTTTCTGGGCCTCAGTCTTTCCAGCTGTAAAATGAGGGGGTCTCTGGCCTCTAGGATCTCATCCAGTTCTAAATCTACTAGGATACCTGTGATCCTTAAACAAGCCACTTAATCTCCCTAGACCCCCATGTCTTCTTCTGTAAAATGGAGAGCCTGAGGAGGACATGTGAACCAGATCACCTCTGAGATCCCTTCCAGGTCAAGAGCGATGAGATCTATGATCTACTTCAATTCTCTGGGCCTCAGTTTCCCCATATATGAAAAATAGATGACAAGACCTAGAATCCTCACCTCTCAGAGCTGTTATGAGCAGCTCACGTGCTTTGCAAACTTCATTGAGTGATGGCCATCTCACGCTGGGACACCAGAAGGAAGGTGCCTGAAGCTCAGCTGCCTTTTTTTCCACTCTCACTCCTGTGGGCTCGGGCTCTGCCTCTGTGTGTTATCCTGGCTAGCCTGCTGATGCTTTATGGACACCTCCAGGCCATGGTGTCTCCTAAGTATTGGGGATATTTCCAGCTAAGCAAGTTAATTTTACATCATCTCTTAGGGCAATGTAAGGTCCTTGAAAGCAAGAGTGGTCTTTGTAATCTCAATGTTGGGCACATAGTAAGCACTTCATAAAAAATGTGCTCTTTCTCCTCAGAATAGATCTAGGGCTAAAAGGTAAACATTTCAGGGATGTGAATTCTTGCCTAATATTAAAAAAAAAAAAAATGTAGGTGGGCGTCAACTGGTATTTGTGTCTCCAAAATTTTGTTCTGCTTCCCTGCTTCCTCTGTACCAAGGGTTCTTAGCCTTTTATACGTCACAAACTCTACTGAATCCTTCTCAAAAGAAAGCTTTTAAGTGCATAAGATAAAATAATATTACGGTTACTATATACAATGTTCTCTTGGCTCTGCTCATTTTGTTCTTCATTATTTTGTGCAAGTCTTTCCATGCCTTTCTAAGATCATGGGGCTTATCACTTCTTATAGCATAATTGTATTCCATTACAACCATACACTACAACTTGTTTAGCCGTTCTCCAACTGATGGGAGTCATTTTAATTATTATAAATACACAAATTCTTTTTTTTCCTTTTCCTTTTTCTTTTTTCGCTGAGGCTATTGGGATTAAGTGCCCTTCCTCCACAGAGCTAGGAAGTGTTAAGTAGCTGAGGCCAGATTTGAACTCAGGTCCTCCTGATCTCAGGTGCTCAATAACTTCCCCATAAATGCATAAATTAAAAATAAAGGATATAGGAAGGTGCTAGCTGTATCTAGAGAAAGAACTGGTAAATAGAAGTATAATTTTATATCTATATCTGCATACATATATAGAACTTGTGTCTAATCATAGAGTGAGGGAAAAGGAGGAAAGAAAAAAAAGAGGAAAAAAAAAACATTTCCACGATAACTTTGTTGTATATTTGAAGGGAGTATGGTAGATTTGTAGTCTCACGTGCAATCATCCTTTTTTTTTTTATTGTACTGTTATAGAAATGCTTGTTTTGTTTCCTGAATAGAAAAAATTTAAAAATAGACAATTATTTAATTCTCATATGCAATTCTTTGTGTTATATGCTGGTTATATGATTATTAAGAATAAACTAAATGCATAAAATATGTGTAAAAATATGTACATAAAAATAGGTAGGAAGAAAACCAGTTATACTGAACTACAGTTATCAAACACTGGGAAAAAAACAAACACACACTAGATTCTTGGAGGCCAGGCTAAGAATCCCTACTTTAAACTATCTCTTTTGGCAGCCTCGTCAGCTTCCATGGATGCAGTTATTATTTCAATGTAGATGATTCCCCGGACTATGTATCTCTCCAGTGGGCTTCATTTCTAATCATCAGTTGCTCATACATTTCAAACTATATATTCCGGACACATCTTAAAGTCAACAAGTCTAAAACACAATTATATTTTCTTCTCCACCAGCCCTTTGCTCCTCAGAAGGAAATTATCATCTGAAGAGCATACTAAAAAGCATCCTTGTTGACAAAGGCCTGGTTGGTCAACATGGTGGCCATGGATGGCTCTAAGAGTTGGATTATAAGGAAAACCGAGTCCTGCAGAAATAAATTCAAATTGTGGTGCTGAAGAAGACTTTGAGAATCCCTTGGACAGGAGATCAAATCAATCGATATTTAAAGAAATTAATTCAGGCTATTCACTAAAAGGTCAAATACTGAAGCCAAAGCTTCATTATTTTGGTCACATGATGAGAAGATGGGACTCACTGGAAAAGTGATGATGGGAAAGATTGAAGGCAAAAGGGAGGGGGATGGCAGAGGGTGAGATGGACAGAAAGTGTCAGGGAAGCAATGAATGGGAGCTTGGGAAGACTTTGAGAAATAGTGAAAGAGAGAAGGACCTGTCCCTATCTCTGTGGAAAACACGTCTTTCTTCCACTCTCCAGGCTCCTCACTCTCCTTACTCCATATAGACATTAGTTGCCAAATCTTGTCATTTCTGAGTCGCAGCATCTTTAGTATCCATCCCTTTCTTCCAGTCACATAGCAACTACCCCAGTTCAGGCTCTAACTACCTTCCAGCTAGATCAGGGCTTCAACTTTTTTCACTTGTGACCTCTTTTTGTCCAAGAAATGATTCCCACACCTGGAGTTTATAGGTGTATAAAATAAGTATACAAATCAAATATTTACTGATAATAATTTCACAACCCCCAATTCAGTTTAAGAAGCTTTGATCTAGACTATTGCAACAATGGCCTCTCTGCTTGAAGTCTTTCCTACTCCAGGCTATCCTACACGGTGCAGTCAAAAGGGATTTTCCTTAAGTGAAAATCTGACCAAGTAATTCTCTGCTCAACCACCTCTAGTGGCTTTCTGTGGTCTCTAGGATAAAGTACCAACTCCTCAGTTTAGCTCTTAAAGCCCTTTACAACCCGGCCCCTGTCTATCTTTCCAGTCTCCCTGGCTGTCACTCCCTGTAAGACGAGTGTTGGATTTCTAAGATGGTTGCTAAGCTGGCTTTTAGCATGAGATCTGTGGCCCTAGGAGGGGTGTCAAAAACTAAACTGAGTGATAGAAGGGATGTGGGGAATCATCCGTCCTGTCTCCTGTTTTATAGACAAAGCTTAGAAAATTGTAAGTGATTTTCCCAGTGTTCCACGGGGCAGTGGACATAGTGAGCTTCCCATGGCTGAAAGAATAACGCAGTGGAGAAGGTCTTGTATTTGGATGAGGGGCCAGATGGAAGGCCCTAAAATCCAACCAGGGAGTCTGCTACCTTTTGCCTCGGTTGCCCGACATCCTCCTCGAGTGCTTCTGGGAGGATCAGTGGTTTGTGGCTTGTCGCTGAGGACCAGAGCTGAGAGTCCAGGCCTCCAAGGTGGAGGCAGCAGCCTCCAGTGTCTGGGATTGGGTCCAGGTAGCCCAGCTGAGGACTCTCAAGTGGCCGGCCCCTAAACTGCCCGCATTTGAAGAGTGTCTCTGTTAGCTCTTTAAAGGAGTAATCTCAGAGTGTAAATTTACTCTGGAGGCCCCCAAGCCAGAAATATCCGAAAGTTTCCTTATCCTTTGTCTGTCGTTGGATAAACAGAGCCTTGTCTCCTTTGAATGGCCCTGGTCTACCTGGGCTCTGGGCTGGGTTTGCACCCATTGAAGAAGACAAAGGCAGCTGCAGGGCTGAGTCCCTGGGCTCTCTCCAGCAATTTCCCTCCATCTCCCGGGCTGATTAGGACTCTGGAATAATTCAGTCTCAGCCAGCTCTGATGGGAAGTAGGTTAGCCCCAGCTTGAGCCCCTTCCCCACTCCCTTATTTAAAGAAGGCCTTGTCCCTGCAGAGAACTTTTGCTGGGACTTGGAAGTTTCTGATAATGCTCAGCAAACATCCGTGACTGTACAGGAAGAGCTCCCTGTCTTTGCCACCAAGACTTCTCATTCGGTTCCTTTGGTTTCATGGCCAATCCTGGCAGAAGCTTGGGGGGAAGGGTGGGGTATGGGTAAGGGGAGTTGGGATTCCAAGACTTGTCAGGGCAGGCCTTGGATGAATTGGCAAATCCGGCCCCAGCTCCCCCTGCTCTGTCCCCTGGTCTTGCTCTGGTTTATCCTAAAGAAATCACAGTTTGCATTTTTCACCTTCCCCATTTTTTTTTTTTTTTTTTTTACACTTAAGGAAACTGAGGCCTGAAAACTGAAAGGGGAAATGGAGTCCAAGGGTCTTCATGGTCCTTGAAGAATCACAGGATTGGAAAAGACCCAAATCATCCCCCATTTTTTTTTTTTTTACACTTAAGGAAACTGAGGCCTGAAAACTGAAAGGGGAAGTAGAGTCCAAGGGTCTTCATGGTCCTTGAAGAATCACAAGGTTGGAAAAGACCCAAATCATCCCCCATTTTTTTTTTTTACACTTAAGGAAACTGAGGCCTGAAAACTGAAAGGGGAAATGACTTGGGGGGCCAAGACTGGAAGCCAGGAGTAGAGCTCTGGAGTCAGAGAGCCCCGAAGTCCACTCCCATTTTGCATATTTTGATGTTTTTAATGACCTGTATGATCTTGGGCAAAACTTCATTTCCCAGAAAATCATCTTCCTCTTTTGTAAGATGAAGGGGGTTGGGCTAGACTTGAAGGTCTCTTCAAGCTCTAAATCTGTGCTCTCCCAACCCCCCCACCCCCCCGGGTTCTGTGGGACTTTTCTGGGTCTCTGTAAGAAGTGGGGGTTGGACCGAATGGTCTCTGAGACACCTCCCAGCCTTAGATTTATGGTCTTATTGATCACCCACCTCCTCCCCTACATCCTCCAGGGTCACTCCCCTTTCCAGTTTCCCTTTGGTCACCCCTAGGCGCACTGGCCCAGCCCCGGATCCTCACCACTCCCCTCTCTGACAGCACCACCCCCATCCCCTGCAGCAACCGCTGCTCTGGTTTATGAGCCCTTCCTTCACCTGGAGGCTCTCCTTTTATCCTCTCGGTGGCCTGTGAGATAAGTGGTGAAAACTGGTTTTGATCCTAGGCAACTTTCTGACACTTAGTAGGTTGAATTTATCCCCGTTTGATTATCTCCTGGTGTGGAGATTCCCCGCACCAACACATAAGCTCTGCCCCACCAGTTCAGCTATTACGTTATGTTTGCTCATGGTGTGTCTGGTGTCTAGCACTGTGCTTGCACATAGTAGGCACTTTAAACTCCAGGCTTTGAGGGGAGGGCCTGGGGGCACTGGGACATGAAAGGACTTTGTCCCTCCGTGCTCCCAGCTGGCTTTTCTCCCACTTTCACTGTTTCTTTTTTAGTCTTGCCCCTTTCTTCCTATCTCCCTGCCCCGGCATCCCTCCCACGTCCCTCCCAGCTCCTGGTTCAGGCTGGGTTTGGCCCTTTGTTGCTACTTTTGAGCTTCCTAAAGACAACAAAAATCCTAATAATTGGCCCTCGTAGGGGAGAAAATGGGGCCATGAAGAGTTGGAGTAATTGGAGCTTTTGTTTTTAAGGAAAAAAAAAAAACAATTTTATTACTTTGGAAAACAAGTAGTAACTTCCGAGTTGGGAAGGAAGAAGGGGGCTATTGTGTCCTTGAACAAAGAGATAAGGATAATTTGTAATTAGCACACTTGCTTTTTGAAATGCTAATGCAGCCGTAAAAGGGCCTTGGCCCAGGAGAAGGCCACAGTTCCCTTTTTTTAACACTCACTTATTAAGTTTTGCGTCCGGGGAAGGAGCAAAAATCCCAGGGCCAAGTTTCCTGGGCTTTGGGAATCTGGTCACAGCAGATTCTCAGCCAGCCTGTTTGCTCGCCTGTCTACAGAACAGCCATGTTCCTTCAGGACGGACTCTGAGAAGCCAGAGCTCAAAGGGCAGCGGACCTGCTCGGTACTCGGGCTGCGGACCTGCTCGGTACTCGGGCTGCGGACCTGCTCGGTACTCGGGCTGCGGACCTGCTCGGTACTCGGCGGCCCTCTCCGTTCCCCATCTCCAACCTCTCTCTTCGGGCAGGTCTCTAGACACTTAACCCTTTGTGGCCCAGACTGCTAACCTTGAGATGAAGGAAGCTGGCCAGCAGCTTAGATTCCTGTCTTCCTGGGTTCTAGGCTCATAGACAGAATAAGCATTTATTAAGTACTTACTGTATAGACTAGACAGTGTACTAGTCTCAGAGCTAGATAGAGCAGGAAGGAACTGCCAAGTCTAATCTTTTTATTACAGAGAATGAAATCAAATCTGGTCTCAGACACTTAACACTTCCTAGCTGTGTGACGCTGGGCAAGTCACTTAACCCCAGCCTCAGGGAAAAAAAAATTAAAAAAAAAAAAAATGAGGGAATTCCCAGGAAAGCTCAGTTGCTCATCCAGGGTCACAGAGGTCTGGAGCACTGGAGGCAGGCTCTGAATCCAAACTATCTCCCTCCACCTCTTTGCAGGCTGCTTCCTCAGTCTGGGACTCGGGGATTGCTTTTTCTCTGTGCTACTTCCCGGCATGTTGTGCCCCTTCTCTGGGCTAATAGCACGTTCTGAACTTGAGAAGTTCTGGATCCCCACTCCCCCAGTTCCGTCCCTGGTCTCTGGCCTCCTTGGGCACCTCTGGGAAGACATAAAGGCCACAGAGTGGCAGAAGTGGCCGTCCAGTTTGCAGAGGGGAGATTTGCCCAGGTTTACATGCCTACTGTGTGCTAGGGTTGTATCTGACTCCAGGCCTTCTTGATTGGAAACCCTGAGCTCTAACCACCCCTCCGTACTGCCATAAGGGGTGACTAGTTCTTCCCCTTGCTTTCCAAGGATCAGGAAGTCAGCAGGGGCAGGAAATGAAGGTGCCGCAGATCAGCAGTTGGCTCGCCATGGCCTGGTGTTTTTCATTCAGTCTTAATGCCAGAGTTTACCCAGAAACAGTGCACTAAGCACGAGGCATATCCCAGAGCTTTGTAGCAACAATCCCCGCTTCCTCCCAAGCAAGGGAAGCTGGGACGAAGGGGGAAAGGGATGGACGAGGTTGGGCCCTCATCCCGAGCCAGTTACAGAAGCTCAGAATTGGGAGTCTTCTCAGAGATTCCTTTTCCTTTTTTTTGCTGAGTGACTTGCCCAGGGTCACACAGCCAGGAAGTGTTAAGTGTCCGAGGTCGGATTTGAACTCGGGTCCTCCTGACACCAGGCCTGGCGCTCTCTCCGCTGCGCCCCCTAGCTGCCTCTCAGAGATCACTCTGAATGAGCCCCCCTCCTTGAATCAAGGAGCCCCTGTTGGGAGGGCCCCCAGTGAGGGGTACCCCGCCACCTCCCCCGCAGCCTGACTTTTGTTTTCTCCATCCTTATTTCTGTGGCCATCGCACAGTAGGCACTTTTAAAAAATGCTTATTGAATAGAATTTGAGTCTAAGGGTCCTAGGGGATGGTAGAACACCGGCCCTGAGTCAGGAGAAACTGAGTTCAAATTCAGTCTCCGACACTTATGGCTGTATGACCTTGGACAGTCACTTAACTGTAATTCATCCCTTTCAAAAAAAAAGGTCTAAACTTTTCTAAATTTATTCCGTCCTGTCCGACTCCTTGTGACGCCATGGACCAGATCGCGCCGGGCCCTCCCACCCTCCCCGGCCCTCAAAGTCCCGAGCTCATGTGCGACGGATCCACCTCATGCTCTGCCGTCCCCCTTCCCTTTTCCCCTCCCCATTTCCCAACATCCGGGTCTTTTCCAATGAGTCCCAGAGGAAGAAAGTCAGTCTGAGAGAGGGGACGTGATGTGGCTGAAGTGGCCAAGGCCAGAACCCCATCCCGGGCCCTCCCGAGCCGCCCTCCCTGCCTCCGCGGGCCCAGGTCGGCTCCTTTCCAAGGCAGCCTAATGGACTGGGCGAAGGCGGGGAGGAAGACATCACTCATTTTCAGGAGAACAGAGAATGCAGTTTAATCAATTCCCCCACTTACTAAGACGGCTTCTTGGAAATTATATTTGTATTGACTTGGCACTTTCTCTGAGATGCCGACATTGCATTCAGTGCCGATGAGAGCATTTCTGTTTGCCATGGGTGGGGCCGGGGGCTGGGGGCTGGGCAAGGGCTTAGCACACAGCCTTCTTCCCATTTTACAGAAAAGACCTTTGACCTACAGGCCTAAGATCAGGCCCTTGCCTTGCCATCCCATCCCAGTACCCCATCCTTCAGATCATCCATAGGAACTGAAAGAGACCTCGGAGACCAGGAAATTACGGCTCCAGAGATTAGATGAGCCGTCCAGCTAAAGCCTGAGGAAGGACTCGAACTCATGAAATCCTGGCTCCACAGCCACTGCTCTACCCACTGCACCAAGATGTTCTAGCTCTGAATACGTTTCCAAAATTTTCATGTGGGATCACAAAGGAAATTTGAGAGTTTTCTGGGTTCAAATTCTCTCCCATTACGTACTGACGTGGGCAAGTCATGCTCTCGTGCCTCAGTTTCTTCAGAGAGGGAGTGGGCCAGATTTTTTCTGAGGTTTCTTCCAGCTTTGGAGTCCAGGCCCCTTTTTTGGGACATTTTGGAGTCCAAGATGGAGAATGGTCTTTGTTATGCATTTTAGAGTCAGGCAGCCTAGATAAGGACTACTTGACCTTTGGAGATGATGATAGGTCTTCAAGATTTCCTCCAGCTTGAATTTCTCTGATTCTCATTATCCTTCCAAGTATCCTTTGGCTAGGAACTAGGAGAGAAAGAAAGGAGAAACACTTGAAAATTGGAAGAAATGGAGAGAGGACATGTATGTACAGTGAGAATAAATACAGGAAAAGAAAGTCTGAGGGAGCAGACAGGAGACAGAAGCAAGTAGAGAGGAAGAAAATATTAGATCATCAGGTCACAGCATTTCCGATCGAATGGAACAGTCTTATTTTACAGCTGAGGAAACTGAGGAAGGAAGGCTTGAGGAGCACATAATGAATTCATAGCAAGAACTGAAACTACAAACCAGGTTTCCTGACCCTCCTCCATGGAGCAGGCCTTCCATCTCTTCAGTGCTGGGCTTAATTAAGTGACTTGTCATCGGATCACAGCATTTCCGATCGAATGGAACAGTCTTATTTTACAGCTGAGGAAACTGAGGAAGGAAGGCTTGAGGAGCACACAATTCCTAGCAGAACTGAAACTACAAACCAGGTTTCCTGACCCTCCTCCATGGAGCAGGCCTTCCATCTCTTCAGTGCTGGTCAGAGAGAACGAGGAGGGGACGTTGAGGAGTGGGAGCAGGCCATCCTCCCCACCTCACTCACTCTGGGACCCCGGGGTATCAGCAACTCTGAATGAAGAGAGGAGGAGGACGGGAGCAGCTTGGGCAGGGGGTGGGAGGAGGGGGAGGGCGGCCAGTGCTATTTACCCTACGGACAGTGATTCATTCAGAGTTTCAGTGAAAGATGGCATTAGATCACTGTTTCCTGCCCCGCTAGCTGGGTGGATGGGAAGATTGTGTCAGAAATGGAAAGAGATTGAGTGGGGATTTTGGGGTGGTCGTAAACTGCAAGAGCTAGGAATAGATTGAGCTTGTTACTGTACCAGCTTTTGGATCCTCCCTAAAGAAAATCAGCCCGTTCAGTCCCACTTTTGTGTTTTTGTCCCTCATAGGTGCTTAATAAGTGCTCGCTGATTGGCGGGATTTGGGGTCTAGAACTGAGGGGACCTGAGAGAGGAGCTACTTTAATCCTGTTCAGATTATCGATGGGGAGAGAGGAAGTGACTTGCTCAGTGTCGCATGACTAGTAAACATCAGTAGCTAGAGCTTTTGGGGTGCTCCTGCTTTATGCTTCTCTGGGGTCGGATTTGAACCCAGGTCTCTGAGACCGGCTGCAGTATTCTTTCCTTTTGAGTTGCCGAGATGGGAGGTCTAGGAGAGACCACCGCTTTTGAGTTAGAGAACATGAGTTCAAGTCCTCCCTCCATCACTCACTGCATCTGGGACCCTGGACAAGCTCCTTGAGCTCACTTGCCTCCTTGGGGAAAGAAAGGGCTTGGACTCAAAGCTCTCCAAGATT
Source organism: Sminthopsis crassicaudata (assembly GCF_048593235.1). NCBI lineage: Eukaryota > Metazoa > Chordata > Mammalia > Dasyuromorphia > Dasyuridae > Sminthopsis > Sminthopsis crassicaudata. The sequence continues at coordinate 468,309,416 of NC_133620.1, read as the reverse complement.
TCCTCGGGCTTTAATCTCTGGGCTTCTCCTTATCCTACGCAGTCTCCTTTGGCTGTGAACCATGGAATTCAGGAGGGAGAGAGAGGAGGTATCAGGAAGGATGCTGGACAGCAGAGACTATCTCTGTTGTTCCTTGTCTCCTTGTTCAGGGCATTAGAGAAGAGACACCTGTTCCAGGTGGCCCCCAGACAGCTCAGCGGAGAATGTCAGGAAGTGTCTTAACTTAAAAGGGGATTTCCTTCCCTAGCTGGACCATCCCAGTCAGCCTGGAAAACAATGTTTGCTCCTTCCACTATTTCTTCCTTCCTTTCAGAGTCATTATTAGCAGTGGGTCTGTGTTTTGGGCTGATTCTGCATTCGCTAGACTTCCTGGGTGACTTGGGGCTTGGGGCTCAGTTTCCCCAGCTGTACAATGGGGGGGGGTGAGGCTGACCGACTCATAAGGCCCCTTTCATCTTCTACTCTCCAATCCTGACTCATTTCCTGTCCCTAATTCTCACTTTGCCAGTTCGTAAAATGCTGAGGTTGGACCCCCACCCCCTTCCCACTTTAGGGACACAGTTCTCTGCCCCCTTTCGCTCTGTCAGTCTCTCCTGTCCCCAAATCTGCCTCCTCCCTTAAGAAAACAGGAGTCTGGGAAAAAGTCTGGAGTGCTCTCGGAGAACATGAGGAGGCAGAATCACTTCCCCGCGGGCACCTACCTTTTTAGACATCTGCCAAATGTCTGTGAATGTTATTTACCGAGAGGAGGGACAGCTCACTCAGAGGGGGTGCTGGCTGCCTTCCTCCCAGCTCGGGCTGAAGGGCTTTCAGCTCCCCTCAGGGGAGGACGGGAGTCTCTGCTCACCTCCCCTCTCCCTCTTCAGCCCCCTGGTTCCCCTTCCATTCACTGGACGTTCCACTGTCCACTGGGGCTAGTTTCACAAGGGTCTTAACCCAGGGGGCACACGCTGGAGAGCCCCATCCCAGATGTCTCAGAACCCCAGCTCTTCACACCACCCAATGCTACAGATGAAGTAACTGGGATCCAAACAGGTGAGGTAACCTTGTCACTTAACTTTGTTTGCCTCAGTTTCCTCATCTGTAAAATGAATTGCAGAGGTAAATAAACCATTCCAGTGTCTTTGCCAAGAAAACTTCAAAATGGGATCATAAATTGAAAAATGAATGAACAAAAGAGAAGGGTTAAGAGTCAGAGTAGAGTGAATCCTTTCCTGGAGTCAATCTGGACTCTCCATCCTCACCTTGCATTTTCTACCTTCTTCTTTTTAAAAAAAATTATTATTTTTTTTTTTCTGAAGCAATTGGGGTTAAGTGACTTGCCCAGGGTCACACAGCTAGAAAGTGTTAAGTCTATGAGATCAGATTTGAACTCAGGTCCTCCTGATTTCAGGGCTGGTGCTCTATCCACTATCCCCACCAGTGCCCCACTTGCCACCTTCTTAGTAGATGCTTTTAAACCAGTGGCTCCAACAGAGGAGTCCGGCTTGAAGAAATGGACCCCCATGGAAAAAGGAAGGGGAGAAGAGGCAGGGGCAGACAAGTCCCCTTCCCCACCTCACAACCAAGCAGGATTTGGACTTTGGCGGGCAGCTGTGGGAACATCTGGGCTACTTCTTCCTTATCTGAAGAACCATGGATTATTTCCCCCTACAGTTTTGTAGATCTTTGGGTCTGCTCTTGGGATGTGAAGCATCAGAAACCCTGATTTTCCTCCTTCCTGGTCACAGGAGAAGGGCCAGGGGAGAGGAGCGAGGGGCATTTCGGATGGCTTCTCTCTCAAGATATATAGCTTTGATTTTCTTTTAGAGAGAGATCGATGTTCCTGAGGCAAGGCGTGCGAGAGCGCTCCCACATGACGCAGCTAGCCATCCATCTCTTGATGGAGAAGCTGCCAGACCTGCTTATATGAGCCCCGGGGAGTCAACACATGGGATTTTGTGCAGACGAGTGCATTGGGAAAGCCTTGGCCAAGGCTTCGGGGGCAGGAGTGAGCCTGGAACTGAGCGGCTTTACATAAACACCGGACTGGTCCAGGAAAACATATTCCTACCTGCGACTGGTGAAAGCCATTGTCAGCCCTCGTCAGTCAACCGGAGGCTCGTTCCCCTGGCATTGTTTCTTTGGGGTTCCCGGTGCCAGGGAGGAAGAAGGAAATGTTCTGTACAGCTAATGTACCAAAAGGAGAGGGGGGAAAGGGAAGCTGGGAGAGAGTCAGGGAAGGGCCGGGAGGTCCTCAGCTGGAGCCTTCGGCCCCTTGGGAAATGAGTTGCTCTGACCCAAGCATCACCGAGAGTGGATGGGAGGAGAGCAAAGGGGTGAGGAGCCGGCAGAATCTGCTGGTTGTTGTGAAGGTGAGAAAACAGGAGGCAAATAAATGACCGAAAGCAGACTTCTTTAGGAGACCTCACAGGCCCTTTCAGTCACCCCCTTCATTTTACAGATGAGGAAACTGAGGCACAGAGAGATTAAACGACTTCTTCAAAGTCAAACATCAGAGGCAGGAGCTGAACTTAGGCCATCAGCGTGTGGTGCCCTGTGGCACAGAGCACCCGGCCTGGAGTCAGGAGGACCCGATTTAAAATTCAGCCTCAGACACTTACAAGTTGTGCGACCCTCTCCAAGTCACTGTGTTTGCCTCAGTTTCCTTCTCTGTAAAATGAGCTGAATCAGGAAAAGGCAAGTCACTGCAGTATCTTTGCCAAGAAAACCCCAAATGGGGTCACAGTTGGACACAACTGAAAAATAACAAGTGTCTGATTAGACACTTACTAGCTGGAACCACGGGCAGACACTTGGCCTTTGTCTGACTCAGTTTCCTCATCTGTAAAATGGGGACAACAGCAGGACCTGCCTTCCAGGGTTGTTGTGAGGCTTTAGTGAGATAATGAGTGTACAATGTTTATAGCACAGTTACACAGCAAGCTCTACGTACACTTTAGCCATTATTATGTTAGCTATTATCTTTCCAGTCTGAATGAAAAACAAAACATGTTTATTAAGTCCTAACTACATGCTAAACACTCTGCTGAGTGCTGGGGATACAAATAAAAAAATGAGACACTCCCTTTTCTTCAGGATTTCACCTGTAATGGGAGGAGACGACTCAGAGAAGAGTTTAAGCTGCAGAGGCCTTGTGGTGACTGGAAAGTCGGGATGATGCAGCAGAAGGTGGATGGCAAGGCCTGGAGGCCTGGAGGCCGCATCCACAGGGTAGATGGCAAGGCCTGGCGATGTTCCATCTCCTCACCCAAATGGCATCAGCGCCATCTTCTTCCTGCCTTGCTGACCTGGAAGACATTGGTACCCAGGGCCAGGAAGGGAGGGAAGGGGGCATTTCCCATTGGGGGGTGGCTTTCCCAGACTTAATACCCCCCCCCCCTCCTGAGGACAGGCTCGCTGCAAGGCAAAGAAAGACATTTCAGCCAATAGTCACTCAACCAATGAGAGCCGGTTTTGGACCGAGGTCCTGATACTTATTATCTGTGACCTCGATATTTCAACGTGCTTGAGCATCAAGCCTTAGTTTCTTCATCTATGAAATGGGGATGATGATATAATGTCCAGGCCACCCTTAAAGCTTAAAACTGAGACTTTTGGGACACCCAAACCTCAAACCATTCACGACATACAGAAGAATCATTATTATGTGCACCACTCATCTCAAGGGTTATTTTGAGGAAAGTGCTATAGGAATGGCGGGGAAGGTGGGAAAGTCCCAGAAAGAAAGAGCTTATTTAGAAAAAGAAAAAAAAAGACCTTTTTTAAGGATCCCCCAAAGAATGATCAGGCAAGCAGGTAGTTAGCAGTTCGATCCCAGAGAACAGAGGAGCTCAGTTTTGGTAAGTGTGGGGGGTGAGGGTCACGTGCCAGTGAGCGTGGGGATCTTGCTGTGCTTGTGCTGTGTCTGGTGCCAGGGAATGGCTCCTGTAGCCCCTCCAGCCTCGTTCACATGACTCTTGGCACTTACTGATGGATGAGACGCAGGATGAAGGTTGCTCTTTCCTAGAGGATTGGAGAGAAGCTTTCTTTTCTCCTCCCCCCCCTTCTCCCACAATTGGGAAGCCATTTTGATTAAAATAACAAATGTTGTAAGATGAATCTTACACCTAAAAAAATTCCTTCAAAATACATGAGCAATACAAAAACAGTTTTTTAAAATTTACAATGTTTTTTCAACTTACCAGTTTTTCTTTTTTTCCTCTTTCCCATTTTCCTACTCTCAGAGAAATTTAAAAAAAAAAGGGAAATAAAACTTTTCTTATAAATATGCCTAGTTGAACAAAACAAGTTCCCATATTGACTAAAAATGCTCGTCCCATTCAACTTTTTGAGTTGGTCACGTCCTTCTCAGGAGATGGGTAACATGCTTTATCATTGTTCTTCAGGACTTCAGGTCTTAGAGAGCGGTCCATTTTTTATGATACTGTTATTTTACATGGATCTGTGAAATCTCTGCATCGGTTCTTACAAATCTTCCCAGCCTTCTTCTCTTCATCATGGCACAAGAGTAATCCATTATATTTACTTTACTTATTCCATTCCCCAATTGATAGTGATACCCGCCTTCAGTTTCGAGTTCTTTACTACAAAAGATACTTTTGTATATTGCTTTCCTCTTTCTTTGATCTCTTTGAAATGTGGTGTCAATGGTTTAAAGAGTATGCTCAATTTAGTGACAAATTGGGTATAATTCCAAATTACTTTTTCAGAATGGCCAGACCAATTCACAGCTCCATCAATAACACATGGGTGTGCCAGCCTTAGTTTTCTCCAAAATATCTCTAGCATTTCCTTCCCTTCCCTCCTTTCTTTCTTTCTTTCTTTCTTTCTATCTTTCTTTCTTTCTTTCTTTCTTTCTTTCTTTCTTTCTTTCTTTCTTTCTTTCTTTCTTTCTTTCTTTCTTTCTTTCTTTCTTTCTCTTTCTTTCTTTCTTTCTTTCTTTCTTTCTTTCTTTCTTTCTTTCTTTCTTTCTTTCTTTCTTTCTTTCTTTCTTTCTTTCTTTCTTTCTTTCTTTCTTTCTTTCTTTCTTTCTTTCTTTCTTTCTTTCTTTCTTTCTTTCTTTCTTTCTTTCTTTCTTTCTTTCTTTCTTTCTTTCCTTTCCTTTCCTTTCTGTTTTCCCAGTTCAGCGGGAACCTCATAATTACTTAATTTGACATTTCTCTAATTATTAATGATATGGCTATTGATAGCTTATGTTTTTTATTCAGAAAACTACCTGTTGATATTCTTTGACTATCTACTAATTGGGAAATGGTTCTTATTCTCGTAAATTAAAATAAGTTCCTTACATATTGTTGGTAAATGAGACTTTTATCAGAGAAACTTGTGGTAGAGATTTCTCTGTTTTCTATTTCCTTCTGCTTTCCTATTTTCTGTCTCCTAAGGGAGAATGAAGAGTTTGCTTGAAAAGTAAGAGAGGAAAGCTAGGTGGTGAAGTGGTTAGAGCACTGGGCCCCTAGTCAGGAAGCCTTGAGTTCAAATCTAGCCCCACATATATAATAGTGGGCAAGTCATTTACCTGTGTTTGTCTTAATCCACTGGAGAAGGAAATGGCAAGCCATTCCAGTGTTCTTGCTAAGAAAATCTCATGGACAGTAATGTCCATAGGATCACGAAGAGCTGGACACAGCCTCAAAAGGAAAATAAAAGATCTAAGGAGGCCCACAAAGGGAGAATGAGATTCAGAGGATATATGGGAGCAAACCCATTTAATTAGTGGAACTTTGTGAGACCAGAATTGCCAACCAAGGATAAAAGGGCATCGTTCAGCAAGAAGAAGAGCTCCGTTCCCTGTCTGTATACAACTAAAAGATCACTAAACTGAAAATAGGCAAAGGTCCTTTTCTAAAATGATGACAAAAGGCAGATATAAAGGTGAGAACCTCAGAAGCTCCCAGAAGAGTGAATAACCCGAGACAGCTGCCCTTCCCGCAACTTTGCCTTCAGAAGGGGAGGGGGAGAGACCAAAGGATTCTAAATTTAGAACTAGAAGGACATTAGACACCATCTAAGAGATACTCATGCGTCCTCCCTTTCAGGGGAGGCCCCTCGCCTCCCCCACTTATCTAGTAAGTCATAGGAGGGAGCTCATAGATCTTCCTATGGCCGTCAGTACGCAAGCCCAGGAAATCAATATCCAAGAAGAGGAAGAGGTGCTCATGGCCCATGTCTATACACACATGCTCGGAACGTGTGTAATCTTTATTAATAGGGTTATAAAGGCAAGGGGATACATTTGACTTCCTGAGGATCACTGGAATATTCTGGGAGTGATTTATCACTGGAATCTGTGATGGAGATAGCTGGATTGCAGGATCCCAATGAGCATGTAGGGACGTCAGGGGCCATCCGGTTCTATCCCTTTATTTTACAGATGAAGAAGCTCAGTTCTAGGAAGGCAAGGTAGTTCGCCCAGGTCACAGGGGTGATAAGCCTCAGAGGGCTGATCAGAACCCAAGGAGTGGAGCAACATTTTCTATTCAGCCTCAGACACTCATTAGGGATGCGATCCAGGACTCATCACTCAACTTTTGCCTCAGTTTCCTCATCTAGAAAAAGGAGATAATAATAGCACCTGCCTCCTGGGTTATCAAGAGGATTAGATGAGATAATATTTGTAAAGCACTTGGCACAATGCCGGGCAAATGTTGGATTTTAGCTATTATAGTGGAGCTATATTGTTGAAAAATAAAATATGAAAAAAAAAGAATGAATAAGTCCATGAAAGAGAATTAAGCATTTGCTGGCATTATAAACACAAAAGCAAATACAGTCCCTGCTCTCAAAAAGCTTACATCCTAATAGGAAAAGACAACATCAATAGCATAATGGAGACCAGGGAGGATTATTTTGGTTTTTGGAAAATAATAGAAATTGTGAGTGGAGCCTTAGTGGAATGACACTTTCCAATAGCAATGTCCACCCTTTCCAAAAGCAGTGGCAGTATTGATTTGACTTTGGTTCCAGAGCTGGAAGTTGGAGGGAGTAACAGGGGATTGTGTGGGTGGAAGCAGGGTAACTTGCATTCTAGAAATGATGGGCCTTGGAACATACTCACCAATTAGGATCTTGAGCAGGTGTATGCTGGGAAATGGTCAATTACCGGCTTTCCAGGAAAAAAAAAAGTACTCTTGAAATACTTTTAAAGTTTAATCTGAATGATTACTATCCCATCCATCCCTTTCTTAAGCCTAGAGTGACAATGAACAAAACAACCAAGCCTTGATTTGTAACATTTACACAGAAAATTGGATAATTAGTTCTGGGTTGCTGCTTGGAGCCGACCATCCAGAACCCCCCTGAATGGAACACCAAGGAAATTTGGAGCTGAAAAAGTTAAGTCCTCCAGGATATGGTCTCAGTGATCAGGTGACTAATGAGAATATGGATGGGGAGGAAAGCAAAGAAATTCGTTAACCAGAAAGGAAGAATACTTCATTGAGGATCCGAGGAGAGAAAAATAGAAACTATTTTGGGATAGGAGCAGATAACTTGGACTAGATGGTTTCTGGTGTTCCTTCCTTCTCAGAAAGTTTGTGATTCTGGGAGTGTACTATATACCACCCAGCCAGGAACACAAATCCAGCTTGGAGGCAGGTCATAGTAAAGATGGAGTACTAGGTAGGTTCATCTATTTCAACCTTCAAAAGTTAGAGGAAGTAGTGAGGCACTCTCACTGATTTCAAGTTGCTAACTTTGACAGATTCTATCCCAGGGCTCAGCTAGGACTTGTGGGTATGAGTTCTGAGTCATAGGAGTGACTTTTGAAAAACTGTGAAAAAGAGAAAAAAAAAGTGATTCCAGTTTTTGAAAAGAGGAAGCAAAAAAATTCTTGAAACTCTAAGATGGAAAGCTTGATTCTAGTTCCTGGAAAGAATTTGAAACCATATTCTTACATACAATTGTCTGTGAGTACTTAGAAAAAGGAAGTCATGATCATGGTGACCCATCATGGGTTCGTTAGGGCATCATGCAGATCTGGCCTGAGTATCTCCATTGACCATGTGAATTATAGGATGGTAGGAAAAGCTGTACTTGGATGTGAGCACGGTGTCCGATAATTGTTCAGCTGTTTCAGTCGTGTCCAACTTGGAGTTTTCTTTTTTGTTGTTGTTGAGGCAGTTGGGGTAAAGTGACTTGCCCAGGGTCACACAGCCAGGAAGTGTTAAGTGTCTGAGGCCAGATTTGAACTCGGGTCCTCCTGACTTCAGGGCTGGTGCTCTAGCAGCTACGCCAGCCCTTCATTATATTCTTATGAATAAATCGCATAGAAACACACTGGATGACAGATGTGGATAGTATAGATTCACAACTGGATAAATAGCTGACCCACAAGAGAACATAGATGAATTGATGTCCACTGACAAGGCCCTGAGTGGGTGCCAAAGATCTCTTTTGGGGGAATCCATGGAGTTAAACATTTTTTATCAATGTTTTGGGCTGAATGTTTTTCAAAGTGTAGAATAACTCAAAATTGGGAAGGTTCGGCAATCCATCGGATGTGAGAGTAAGCATCCAAAAAGATATTATTAACACCAAATCTAATAAGAGGAAATTCAATGGAGACACATTTTTAATTTAATTTAAACTCATTAGCGTTCAAATAATGGAATGACCAACTTGCAGTTGGTCTATAGATTTTTGTGTACTCCAAATTCCACACCGAGTCAACATTACAATATGGCAGCTAAAAAATAGAATGCCATGCTAAGTTTCATGAAGAGAGGGCATATTCTTCAAAAGGAGCAATATGAGACTCTTATGATATTTTGTACTGGACAGCCTATGTCTGGAGCATTAGGGTCGATTCTGGGAGCTAAAATGAAGGGAAGAAATCACAAGGTAGAGTGTCCATCCAATGGAGGGCAATGATTTCAATAAAGTTACCGGTAACCATGTCCAAGAAAGAACTTTTCAAAGAGCTGGGGATTTTGAGTCTTGACAAGAGAAGATTTGGGGATGATCTTGGTGGGAATATAATGATTAAATTCAACTACTTTAAGACTATAATGATTAGACTTGTTTTCCTTGGCACGAGAAATCAGAAGCTAGAGCAATGGGTAGGAGTAGAAAAAGGGCAGATTTTGGCTTGAAATGAGGAAAAACTTCCTGATAATGACAGCTATCCAAAAGCAGACTTAGTGCCTTGTGGGTAGGTAACGAGCTTCCCACTGCCCAAGATTTTCAAGCAGGCTTTGAATGACCATTTGTTGAAGAATTAATTCCAGTTCAGCTACAAGTGAGATTAAATGCTCTCTGAGGTTTCTTTGAATTCAGAAACCCTAGGATCCTAATTCATGACGTGCATAACAGGCCCACTGTTTCTAGCTTCTGTCAATGACTGTTTCTCTTGAAAATGAAACTCATTTCACTATATATATTTTTTTTAACTCTCACATCACTCCATCGTGTGCACTTGACAGTCCCCTTACCCTGTCAGCCTTTGTTCTTCCTCAGAAAGATCCCTTCAGTCTGGGTGATAAAACATCTGGAGCAGAGGCCTTCCTTATCTTGCAAATATTAAATGGAGCAATGATGACCTCAGACGGGTCAACTTTTGTACGATGGGAAATATGCTGGATTTAGTAACAGAGTCTTGGGAGTTTGAATCCTGATTTTAAGAACTTTGCAACTTTGGGCCTCCATTGGCTCCTCTATAAAGTAAGGGAGTTGGATTTCCATTTCTAAGTCTAGAATCCTATGGTGTCTCAGTTTCCCAATCTATAAAATGAGAGATTTGGATTAGTTGGTCTTGGTTCTCTTCCAGCTAGAGGTGTCTGGCCTAGTGACGTCCTGTAGGCCCTTCATACAGGTTGGGTGAATGCATGGGGAGATGGATAACGTCTTCCAGGCCTGGGGGAGAGTGTAGGACCTGGATAGTGAAAGTATAGGAAATAACGCCTCCTTTGACCTGACTTTGGAATTCAGGTGGAATTCATCATTCCACCCCTCTGTGGCTCCCTAAGGCTTCAGAAGACTTTCTCCCAGGAGAACCAGGTCAGATTTCTAATTCCTCAGAGTCCCTAGCTTTATCTTTCTTTGCTCATTAGTATTTACACCACCTCCCAATTTAGTTACTCCTGAGAGTATAATTAATGTGCTGTTTACTTCCTGTAGTTGGCCTGGGGGAACAATGCTAAAGGCAGCTTGGGATTACCTAGAAGCGGGGAACATCCCACCAGACCCTTTTCCAGAAGGGACATCCTGTTTTGTGATGATGAGGGAGCTGCATTTACCTGGAAGTCAGAAACAAAGTTCTGTTCCTTTCTATGAGAGACCACGGGCCACTTCATCCACACTGGACTTCTGCCTTTTCCTCATGGCCTAGATCACCTTTGCCGTCCCTTCCAGCTCCATGTCTGTGGCCCAGAGAAAAAAAACCTGGGAAGCACCTGACTTCCCAAATCCCTCCTCTGATGAGTAGCAGCTGAGTGGCCAGCTAAGTCTCAGTTTACTTCTCTAGAAAGTGGGGGCATTCCACTCACTGACCTCCATGTTCTCTTCCAGTTCTAGATCTCAGATTCTGTCTGGTCCTGAGTCTGTCAGGCGGCTCTGTCTAGGCAACTTACCTGTTATTTATTTAGATTCCAGAGCTTGTGTCCAACATGCCTTCTAAATTATTCTCCAGTCACATTTATAAGGTACAACTCACTCTTGTAACCCGGCTGTTAAAAAATACCTCTCCCAGCCCCTCAAATAACTACCCAAACTTCAAAATAGTACACTGTATTACCCTGAAGCTGGCTTAGTCCCACTGAGGCTAAAAGACTAAAGGAAGCTAAACTCACTGGGTATTGGTTTAGCCAAGGCAGTAAATACAACCTTCTTATATAATTTTATTGTATATAAATGTATATATAAAATCGCACACATTATACATAAATTCCTATGTATGTATTGTGTGTATATATACATCACATCTACACATGTTATATATATATATATTATATATACACATGTATATATACACAAATATACACTTACATACTATGTGTATATATAATACATTATATATACATATATTATATGTACATTAACTATACACATAATTATGTATACACATATATCATATACACACTTGCATGCATATATACACATGCCTGTGCATGTATATAAACATTTTATATATACATATTATATCTATACATATACATTATATATACACATTATATCTATATGTATATATTATATATACATATACATCATGACTCTCTATTTTACAGATGAAGAAACTGAGACACTTGGATATAGATCCAAAACTACAAAGGATAACAGAAGAGATACATTTATATATATATATATATATATATATATACACACACACACACACACAAACATATGTATGCATATATATACATGTGTGTGTGTGTGCATAAATCTCTATCTTTATATAGATCTATTTTCTTGGTCTAAAACTGGAAGGGATCTTGGGAGCCATCTCGATCAACCCTTTAATTTGATATAAACTGAGTCCAGAAGGTAGCGTGATTTGAGTTTTTATGGATTACACACTTATACTTTGATTCTCTAAACTGGTCAGGATAACGGAGATTAGCAGCCCTCTCCCGGACCACATCGCTAAGGAACCCATTTTAGTTTTGCCAACAGATCACGGTCCTTTGTCTCTTCCTTTCCCCAAACACCACCATTCCCTCCGGAGCTCTCTCTGCCGGGTCTCTTGACACAAGGTGTGACCTTTATCCTGGTGTGTCTGACATCCCAGAAATGGATGGATTAATTCATCAGCCCATTTCCCACAGACACACTGCATTAAAAACTCAAGCTTTCTTTTCTCTGTTCTAAAGAGGGAGCAGATAGCTATTTTGATTGTTCTGCTGTCCTTAACTTCTGGTTAAAATCCCTTTTCTGGAGAGCAGTCCAAGTTTAGCTTTTGGTTCTAACAGGAGCTTTTTTTTTTTTTTCCACTTCATTATAATTCAGCTTCTCCTGATTGCTCCCCCTAACCCTCCCCGTCCTGACCCGAACAATTATCAAAGAGCACCTCTGTTCTCCTTTCCTCCTTTCTTTCCCTAGACAACCATAACTCAATCCCACTATTTGCTCACCTCCCCTTAGGGATCTTGTCTAACCTATAGATCTTTTAATACGATCTTTAATATGACAGGCTACGACGTTCTTGCTGGACTTGTGCTACCTTCCCCCCCTCCCATTTTGACCGTTCACTATTTGGGGCCTGGCTATCGGACGACCCCCCACTTCTGTTCCCGGCTCTCCCTGGGTCAGTGCCACCCTCCAGGGCACGGCCCAGCTGGTGCTTCAGAGGCCTGCTGGGTGAAGGGGGGCAGGAGCAGGAGGTCTGTGGCACTTGGATCATCAGCTCTGTTCTTTGTCCTTAGAATTCCTTCACTCCCTAAACAAAGTGGGCTCTGTTTCCCTCCCTCCATCCCTACTCCATCTCCAGGGTATAGGGTGGCAGCAATGCCATGGTAAAGGCGAGGGTTCGGATGGGGGGGGAGTGTGGGGCCGGATCAGGGAGGACTATGATACAGAAGCAAGGATGCTGCCTCTGGCATCAGAGGCTCTGGCTTCAAATCCTGTCTTTTACAAGCACTACCTGGATGCCTTTCTTTCCTCATTTGTAAAATGAAGTTCATGGCCTGTGAGGGTCTCAATCTATGAATCTAAGTCAATTAATCTTCCTGGAACTCAGTTTCCTCATCTGTAAAATAGGGAATAATAGAATAGATCTCTTCTGAGATCCTTTCTGGCTTTGGATTTATGATCCGAGTGTCTCAGTTTCCTCATCTGTAAAATAGGAAGTTATAGAATAGATCTCTTCTGTTATCCTTTGTAGTTTTGGATCTATATCCAAGTGTCTCAGTTTCTTCATCTGTAAAATAGGGAGTAGTAGAATAGATCTCTTCTAGGATCCTTTTTAGCTTTGGATCTATGATCCCAAGAGTGCCTCAATTTCTTCAACTACAAAACAGGGAGTAGTAGAATAGATCTCTTCTGTTATTCTTTGTAGTTTTGGATCGATGAACCCAAGGCTGCCTCAGTTTCCTTATCTGTAAGATGGGGTTGGTCCAGATAGCCTCTGGGATCCTTTTGACCCTTGACCCAAAATCCGGTGATCCTTGAACCTTCAGCATCCATGTCACTGGAATCCGGTCCTTTTCCCCTTCTCCAGGGCAGGGGCTTTTCTGTGGCTTCCACAGCCCCCTTTGTCATGTGTGGGCAGTGACTGGCCCACTCCCCTCCCCTCCCTGCTTAGTTGAACATTAGACGTAGGCAGAGCTCGCTGCATCTTTTCATGTGCCAGACCTCGACCTCATTCCCCCGCTTTCCCATCATGCCCCTTCCTGCCTCCTGGGGCTCCCTTTTCTTCCCTGGCACCCCCTGGGCGATCATTAAGGCCTGGATTCTGAGGATGGCTGCCCTCCCTCCCCGAGGCGTCCGCTATGTGACCTAGAAGCCTTTTGATGATTCATATTAGCTGTATCTATCACCCAACAGATGTCTGGGAAGTCAAAGGCTGCTACATCCTGTGGTTTCAGGTTCCCGGGTAGTTGGTGAGAAATCTTTCATTCGCCCTCCCCGTTCAGGGAGGGAGAGCAATGATCTGCCACAGATCCCCTCTCTAGCCTCGGATGCCATCTTCCTTCTCAAGTTGCATCTCCCTGATTCTAGAAATTATTTTGCTGTATTTATAGCAGCCCTCCCTGTTTTCTGTCCAATTCTCTGGTGTTCCCGGGAGCCCTCCAGTTGGAGCGGCCCTGCTGTCTGGGTCCATTCGGACCCCCAGCATCTGCCCGTTATCTCACCGTCATCCAGCCCGTTAGGATGGGAGGTGGGTGAGACCCCCAGGGAAGGGAGGTGCTAGAAGGGAAGCCCAACATCCCGACCTCACTTGTGACAAGACCACATCATGGGGCAAATTATTCCCCACCCTTGTGCTTCATTTCCATGTATAAGACTAATGGAGGGGGTTGGAGTAAATATAACTCAAGCCTCCGACATTTCAAGGAGCTTGTGGTGGCCGTTCACTGTTGGGTGACAGGACTCAGGAGCCCAGACGCTGGTCCAGGGTCCGGGGGGGTGCTATCCCTCAGGATCCAGCATCCTGCTCTGCTCTGTGGCCTGTTTGGCTCTCCAGGCTGCCGGTTTTACCCCCAGACTCCCTGGTTCTCCGGGCCCTCTCCTGCTCTCCCCGATCCATCGCTTTCCCTGCGTAGGAAAGGCAGCTTGCCACTCGGTTCTCTGGGGTACAGATGGTCCAACCCACGCTCCTCACTAATGAAGATCACATGGGGCCCCTTCCTCGCTGGAGGTTCCCTTTCAGGGGCTCTGCTTCCAGCTATGGCTGGAGAGGACCAGTGAGCACTGACACTCATGGCACCGAGACCCGAGGGCAGTTGAGAAGACCCCGGGGCAGGCACCAGGGACCGATGCAGCCAGAAATCAGGGGCTTTGGGTCACGTGGTGGAGGCTGCTGAATTTAAGTCGGGGGGGGCTTGAATTCAAAGTTGGGGAGGGGGCTAGCCTTTTTACTTACTGCCCATGTGATCTTGTAAGAACACTTAACTTCTCAGGGGCTGTTTCCTCCTTTGTGGACTGAGGGTCTCTGGGGTCCCTTTTGGGCAGTTAGGTGATGCAATGGATAGTGCTGAAAAAAAAAAAGACGATTCATCTTCATGAGTTCAAATTCAGATACTTGGTATGACCTTGGTAAGTCCCTTAACTCTGTTTGCCTCAGTTTCCTTATTTGTAAAATGAGCTAAAAAAAGAAATGCAAACCTCTTTAGTATCTTTGCTAAGAGAACCTGAAAAGGGGTCAAGAAGAGTCGGACATGACCGAAAAACAACAATAAAAGGTAACTTTTGGTTCTAAATCTATGGCAGATCCTTTGAACAATTGTCTCATTTGTTGTTTCCTCTGGAAATTGAGGAAGCCAATTAGTTGACTTCCTAGGTCCCTTCCAAATCTAGGTCTATTATCAAGCCTCTGGTCCTTTGGCTAAATTATCTCAGGGGTCTCCTCCAGCTCTCCTATGTGTGTTAGAGTGAATTTTGGAAAGGACGGTTCCAACCTGATGAACTGTTTTCTTTTGTCTTTGTTTTCTCAGTGCTTGCCACAGGGCTTGGTATACAGAAAGTACTTAATCAGTGCTTGGTGTTGGATTGGCTAAATGTATTGGTCATGCGCATCTTTTATAACTGAAAATAGCAGAACCCAAGATAATATTGTTTTAGCTTTTTTTTTTCTTTTTTTTTCCTCTTCTGAGACAACTGGGGTTAAGTGACTTGCCCAGGGTCACACAGCCAGGAAGTGTTAAGTGTCTGAGGCCGGATTTGAACTCGGGTCCTCCTGAATTCAGGGCTGGTGCTCTATTTACTACCCCTGTTTTAACTTTCTACGAAGGACAGTGGTTTCAAATATGACCCTGAGAAGTAGGGCTCTTCAGTAAGAAAATGAGATCTTTCGATGGAATAATACTATTGAGGCTGAGGAACCTACGGTACAGTGCTTAAATCTGGGGAAAAAATTGATGTGGAGTTTTAGGAACTGTCCTTGATGTACAGTGCTGTGACTTAAGTATTTTCCCAGGACATGTGTCTCATTTCCTCTTGGAGAAGGTCAGGATCATCCGGCTGGCGGCAGGTGGCCTAGGCTGTCCATTGGCCTTCCCTGACGTATTCTCCCAGGGAATTAGTTCCTGGGAGTGCTGACTAGAGGCTCACCTTCTCAAATGTCTTTGGAGGTAGAATTGGTCCATCCTTAGCTGATAGCTGAAAATAAATGTTGCAGGCCTCAAATCTCTGAGCAAGCGGCCACCAGACGCAATGAGAATCCCCTCCACGTTTGCCTGACTAGCCGCCATCCAGCCTTCACTCAAGAGTGACCCTCGGGCGGCCTGTTCCTCTTCAGGACAGCTCCAAGGTTAGGAAGTTTTTCCTGGCATCGGGCCTGATGGACCTCATCATAATTTCCATCTATAACTCCTGGCACTGCACGCTAGGGCTAAGCATCTCCTTTGCACACATAACAGACCTTTACCTATTAGAAGATGGTACTTTTCCCCACTCCCTCTCCCCTTCCCAACCAAGCGGTCTCACCTCCACGCTGAACATTTCTACTCTTTCACCTGATCCTCGCGTTACGTGGTCGAGGGCTTCCTTTATCCTCCTCTGAACAGTCCCCAATTTAACCGCATCCTGCCCATGGCGGCTGGGCAGTCCAGGTGCGGTCAGAGCAGGGAGAATGACGGGGAATCTCACCTTCTAATCCTGTCTGGGAAGCATCTCTTTGTGAAGCACAGAAAGACAGTGTGAAAGCAGAGAGAACTGTTGCCTGAGTCAAGGGATAATAGCATTTTCTGTGTATTTCTTCTATAGGAAGGACATGGAGGGAATTCTTCTCTCTTTCTCTCTCTGTCTCTCTGGTAAAACATCTTTTTTAGGATATGCATTTCTTTATAACTTTGTGCCATTTGTAAATTCAGTCTAGGCCTGAGATAGTCTGAGATTCCCCACCTCCCTTCTTCTCTTTCTAATTTCTTCATCTAATTTCTCAGAGGAACATCTAGGTACAATGGATAGAGCACTAAAGCTGGAATCCAGAAGACTCAGGAGCTTCACGAGTTCAAAGCCAGCTTTAGACACTAGCTGTGTGACCCTGGGCAAGTCGCCTCAGCTTGTTTGCCTCAGTTTTCCCTATCTGTGAAATGTGTTGGAGAAGGAAATGGCACATCAGTATCTTTGCTAAGAAAATCCCATAAAGAATCAGACTGAAAAGACTCAATACCAACAAAGCTTTGTGATTGTGGGAGATCACTGAACAATAACAATTACAAAGAAATTAGATGTTCCAAAGAACTTTTTTTTTTTTTTTTTAGCTCATGGGATGGGTTCTGGATTCAGGCAGAGGCGGGATGGGTTCTGGACTTGGGGACAGGTAAGAAGGGTTCTATTCTACCCTACCATTTCTTCATGTTCTGAGAATTTTTCTGCGTACCGGCATTAGGTTCATGGATTTAGAGAGTCAAAACAACCTTAAAGGTCCCCTCTCTCTTCATTTTGCAGATATGGAAACTGAGTCCCAGAGCCATGAATACATGCAAAAGTATTGAGTGAACACTTGCTTTTTAGCAGGCACCGGGCGTACAACTACAGAAATCGTCAGTCCCTGCCCTCGAGGAGTGACCGTTAATAGGGAAGGACAGCACGCATTGGTGCAGGGTGGCCGGGATGCAGAGTTAGAACCATCCCTTCTCCAGGAGGCTCCTGGTCCCCGCCTCGCTTCCTTCTCAGATTGTTTTCCACTGATGCTGGACATACTCTCCGGGTCGAGAGCCGCTTGTGAGCTGTTTCCCTGTTACAGCTTGATCTCCTCGAGGAAGGTGCTATCCATTCTCTTTTCCTTGAATCCTCAGCACAGTCCCTGGCACATAGTGAATGCCTTGGTAAATGCTGCTTGATTGTTTATAATCATCAGTACTAAATGCTGACTGATTGGCGTCAGTGGGTAATTGGCTGACTTTTCCTTTCCAGGAACAGTGGTTGACTTGACTGTACTTCGAACAAGCCACAGAAGGGAAGGAGATCCTACAAATAATTAGGGGTACTACTGGGATTGAACCTAGCCAGCTCTTCACTGGTCACCATCAGTAGTCTGATATCTTCTGTCTTGGTCATTGGCTCTTTGGTGGTTTATTTTATTTTTTCTGGTGGCTCCCGTTGCCTTTGCCAAGAGCATTCAGGAAGCAGAAGAGGGCCTGTTCCTTGCTGTAGCTAATGGCCGTCTCCCTTCCCAGCCAGTCATTTCTACCCTTATGGGTGAGCGTGGTCTCTGCAATCAGGAAAGAAATGTCCCCTCTGGAAGTAGTGTAGACGCCGCAGCCACGTACACCTGCCCGGGAAGAAGCCTTGGGAGCTTTGGCAGAATTTCCTTTTTTGGTGGGTCCTGTTCTCTCACTTATTTGCTGAAGGCAGTTAATAGGGGAGGGGTCCAGAGAGCCAGGAGATGGGGTTCATGGGGCCTACAATTTAAGACTCTCTGGCAAAGGGACTCCGTGTTCTAATCTGTCATTGAATATGTGAGATCGGTGGGTCTATATTTGTCATTATTATTTCCATTGACATGCCATTTACATAATATATACAGCATATTAAGTATTCTGCATGTTACATAATACACACACATATTATATAAGCTTGGTCTGGCGAGAGGCTCCTGCTTGCTGCCAAGTGTTTCCCAACTTATTCGGCAATTTTAATGTATTTTTTCCATCTGTGGAAAGAAGTCTCTTGAGAGGAGCTGGTGTTCACTTTCCATCCCTTAGCCTGCTCAGGTCTCTGAGCATCCCCAGGATGATAAAACTATCCTGGAAGAAAGGCAGCCCCTTCGGGCCCACGTGGATACAACAACAACATCTGAAAGCACAGCAGTTTCGTCCTCAGTACCATAAGGAAAGGAGGGCAAGCTCCGTGTGTGTGTGTGTGTGTGTGTATGTGTGTGTGTGTGTGTGTGTGTACAACTTTTGTTTTTAATTTTCAAGGCCGGATTCAATAACGACCACAGAATTTCTGTACATAGCCTAGGAAAAGAGGGGACTATGGAAGGTGACATATTGTCTACCTGGGGAGGATTTGTGGACTGAATCTCAAACAGAAAGAAAGCACACTGGTCCCAAAGTCTCTGCTGGTTCCCTGGCTTATTGATCTGTGGTGGAAACTTTCACTTTTCAGGATCTCAGTTTGCTCATCTACGAAATAAGTGAGATTGGACTAGATATTTCTCACTAAGAGAGCGAAAGCTTCTTGAGAGCAGGAACTGTTTGGATTTCTTTGTTTTGTTTTGGCAGCTCCTCTGCCTCCCATTCCGTGGCCAGAATGGAATAAGTGCTTTTTGAGTGAGCAGATGAGAAACATTACAGCCTATGAGAGCAAGGTAGTCCTTGCTTGGTTTTCTTCTTAGTTGCCTCATTTATAAAATGAGAGAGGTGCACAAGGTGGTCTCTGAGGATCCTTCCAGCTTTCCATAGATTGAGCATTCTGTGACTTTTCAGAATCTCAGCATCTTTATCTCTAAAATGAGGATGTTAAACCTCACAGAGGCTTTCAGCTCTAAATGGATTATCTTCAGATATTATCCCCTTCAGTTATCTAGCCATCCTTTTTATCATCATTTATTTATCATCCAATTATGCATTCAGATACCTATCCATTGTCCACTTTTCAATCGCTTTATCTGGATATCCAATCATCTATCTAGTCATCTATCAATCTACCTATTTAGGCATCTATCTACCTATCTATCCATCCATCATCTATTTATCCATTCATCCATCCATCCATCTATCCAAACATCTAAATATCCATCTATCCATCTATCCATCCATCTATCTATCCACCTATTCATCTATATTCATCTATCTATCCATCTATCCCTCC
This sequence comes from Sminthopsis crassicaudata, assembly GCF_048593235.1. NCBI lineage: Eukaryota > Metazoa > Chordata > Mammalia > Dasyuromorphia > Dasyuridae > Sminthopsis > Sminthopsis crassicaudata. The sequence goes on along the minus strand of NC_133620.1, from coordinate 468,290,000 downwards.
ATCATCTATCTATATATCCAACCATCCATCCATCTATCCATCCATCCATCTATTTATCCACCTATTCATCTATATTCATCTATCTATCCATCTCTCCATTCATCATCCATCTAAATATCCATCTATTCATCTATCTGTCCATCTATCTATACATCTATCCCTCCATCATCTATCTATATATCCATCCATCCATCTATTTATCCACCTATTCATCTATATTCATCTATCTATCCATCTCTCCATTCATCATCCATCTAAATATCCATCTATTCATCTATCTGTCCATCTATCTATACATCTATCCCTCCATCATCTATCTATATATCCATCCATCCATCTATCCATCTATCCAGCCATCTATCTATCCACCTATTCATCTATATTCATCTATCTATCCATCTATCCCTCCATCATCTATCTATATATCCATCCATCCATCCATCCATCCATCTATCCATCTATCCATCCATCCATCTATCTATCCACCTATTCATCTATATTCATCTATCTATCCATCTATCCATCTATCTATCTATCTATCTATCTATCTATCCATCCATCCATCTATCCATCTATTTATCTATCCATCCATCATCTATCATCTATCAATCTATCTATTTATCTATCTATTCATCCATCCATCCATCTATCATCCATCCATCTATCCATCTATTCATCTATCCATCCATCCATCTAACCATCTATCCATCCATCATCTATCTATCATCTATCTAGCTAGCTAGCTATCAATTTATCTATCTTTGTCCCTTGCATTCCAATTATTTACCTATCTAATTAATTTAGTCATCTATCCAATTTTTGGTCTACATAAAGTAATACTCTAAATTAGACATCCATATATCTTATGATCTATGCATTTTTGGATCTCTGATAAATAATACTCTAACTCCTGACTGTTCAATGTCTCCAAGTCTGCTCCAATCAGTCTCAAGATCCTCTTATTTGTGGGGCTCTGAAAATTGATTTTGCTTCTTGACAATAAACCACCTGTGGTCTAGAGCTTTTGGAAGCAAGGCTGCCACATACCTATACTTAGGCAAAGGCTTGTCTGATATTCTTAAGACTAAGACCTCCCAGGATCGTGGAGTCTCCCTCAACTTCAGAATAAAATGATCCTGGAGCTAGAGTTAGTTGCAGGACTATTGTTTTGACCTGGATCTCTGTCCAGGTATCCAGCTTATTACAATTGCCTTAGGAGGTAATGGGAGCCTCCTTGCTGGAAATCTCCAAACAGAAGCTGGCTGACCATTCGTTGGGAGAGTTAGAGCCAGGATTATTCCCTAGAGCTGGGTTGGACTAGACAGCCTCCGAGGTCCCCTGCTTCCCTGAGATGCTCTGATTCACCCCAAGTCCCCATACTCAACCTCACTCCTGGGTAGGGTCGCTGAAGAGAGCCCATGTTCATGTTTTAGGTTTATTTCAGTCATCGCCATCACATCCACAGTCTCTGCTACTCGTTCTCTCAAATTCAGGCTCAATTTACATCCAAAGTCCTGCTTTCTTTTTCCTAATCTCAGCCTCTTAAGCTTAGAGAAGGATATACCAGGCAGAGTAGTGCTCGTGTGGGTTGGCTTATCCTATTAGAATGTAAGCTTCTTGGGGGGCAGCTGGGTGATGCAGTGGACAGAGCCCCAGTCCTGAAGTCAGGAGGACCCGAGTTCAAATCTGACCTCAAACACTGAACACTTCCTGGCTGTGTGACCCTGGGCAAGTCACTTAACCCCAATTGCCTCAGCAAAAAATGAAGAATGTAAGCATCTTGAGGGCAAACACTGTTTAGGTTTTCTGCTTATATCTCCAGCTCTTACCACAGTGCTTGGCACATAGGAAACACTGCTTTCCATTCACTCACTCAATCATATACTATTCATCCCTTGGGAGAAATCTATGAGCAGGGCAAATTCATCCTTGACTGAAGCTTTGTCGCCATTTTGAATTCAAGGAAGAACTTTTGGTTGGAATCAATCTTGGGTCACTGAGCTTTGCTGAAACCCCCCTCATCTTGCCCTGGAGCATTTGGACCCTGGAAGTCTGAAGATACTTCTGGATGAAGCTTCTCATCTTCTCCTTGTTTCTTTTTTTCTTTTTTTAATTTTTAAATTTTTTCCCTTCTTTCTTTAAGACAGGGGTTCATAAGCTTTTTTTTATGTCTTGGATCCCTTTGGCAGTGTTTGAAGCCTATGAACCCCTTCTCTGAAAAAGTTTTAAATGTATAAATATACATTTGATATGTTAAATGTATAAATATACTCATACAGAAAAAGTTATTTAAAAATTAAAAGTCCCTAGTCACCAGGTCAATAGTTCTGGCTCTACTAGGACATGATCCTTGCCCTCCCTCCTCACCCCCAGCATGTCCATCTGAAAAGGATATAAACCTGGGTCTCCGGCTCAGGAGGGATAACTTTTTATGGCCCCCATCCTTGCGATCACTACAGAGAAGAATCTGGTGGTAGAATTTTGGTGGGAGGGGAAGGGAAAGGGGAAATGAGAGGAAGGGGAGGCTGGAGAAGAAATCTGCTGCCCATTGAATCAAACCCAGCCAAGGAACCCAACTTGGAATTTTTAATCTTAAACCGAGTACCACAAACCAAGACTTGTGACAATCAGGTGGAAGGTGTCCTTATTTGGGAGGACGACGACATGGGCTACATTGAGGGAAGAAACAGATGCTGGGACTTATCCTAACACCAAAGAAGCCCATCATGTTTTCAGGAGCCTCGAAAGTTAGTGCCCTGGGCCAAAGCTCTGCTGGCCTGCCCTAGTCATGGGTTAGACGGGAGAGACTTTAGAGATGGTCCTGGCCAATCCTCTGAAGTTGTCCAAGAGGAAACACTTAGAGAGGTGACTTCTCAGGTCCTGATTCCAGTGAGAGGGGCAGAATTCAAACACAGTTCCTCAGACTTCAGTCTCTTCCCACACTAAAATACTACTCTCTCTTCAGTCTCTTCCTCCTCCTCCCTCCCTCTCTCTGTCTTCCCCTCCCCTATCTCTCCCTCTCCCTCATTTTTTTTCTCTTTCGTTTCCTTTCTCTTCTCTCTTTCCCTCTCCATCTCTTCCTCTCCCTCCTTTCTCTCTCCCTCCTCCTTCCTCCCTTCACTCTCATTCTTTTTTCTGTCTTTCCTCTCTTTCTCTCACTCACACCCTGTTTATTTCACCCTCCCTTTTCTCCCCTCTTTCCCTCTCTCATTTTTTCTTTGCTCTTTGCCATTTTTTCCTCTCTTCCTCCTCACTTCTTCCCTTCCTCCCTCTTCCTCTCCCCTCCCTCTTCTTCTCCTGCCTTTCACTCTTATTCTATCTTTTTCTCTGTCTCTCTCTTACACACACACACACTCCTGCTTCTCCCCTCTCCAAATGTGTTTCCCTCAGCTCTTTCTCTCTCCCTGTCTCCCTCCCCCCTTTCTCTGTCTCTCTATCTCAATCTCTTTGTCTCTGTGTCTCTGTGTCTCTCTCTCCCTCTTTCTCGCTCTCCCTCTCTCCCTCTTTCCCTTTTCCCCTTTGTCCTCTTTCTTTTCTCCCTCCAGCTCCCCCCACCTCTCTGGTATCTCCAGGCCCTGGAACTGCAGCAGGGGCCTGGATGCTCTTGAAGAAGGAGAAGCCAGTGGCAGGAAGTTTTTCACATGCTGTTATTACACTGATAGGTAAAATAAAGCCCGCGTTTTTCTGCCTTCCCACCCTGGTGCCCAAAGAACTAAGAAAATAAAGGCCCCTCTGCGGAGCACCGGGCCGGCCTACTCCCAACGGGCCCTGCCTGGCAGACAGAAGCTTGACGAGTGCTTAAGGCGACTGTTCTCCGGGCCAGGAAGGGCTCCCCAGCTCTGACCCCCATTGCCGCCTTCTCAGAAAACTTCCGGGAGCCATGTTGGGGCTCAAATGACCACCAGGAGACGGACATATGCTTGCCGGCAACGGAGCCATGTTCTGAAGCCTCTAGGGCCATTTGTATGGGCACAGATGGAGCCTTGCCCAGTGTCTCTGGCCTGGGGGTGGGTGGGAGGGGGCGTTTGCCTCGGCCTTCAGCTCTGTCTGGATTCTACAAGCCCCCTGCGGGCAGGAAGGAGGATCTCAGTGCCCACCTCTAAAGGGGGCCGGCGGGGACCCAGCAGGAGACAGGGGCTGGTGGGCGAGGGGCCTGCCGAGCCCTGCACCAGCCAAGAGGCCATTTTCCCTCAGCAGTGAATGGGTGTTGCCATCCCCAGCTTAGAAGCAGACAGCTCGAGGAGTTGGAGGTTTCTGTCCTGTCGGATCTCTTTGCTTGTTATTGAGCGATGGTGTGAGAACATGTGTGTGTAAATGTGTGTGAGTGTGTAAGAGAGTGTGTGTGTGCTTGTGTTTGTGTTTGTTTATGTGTAGACTTCTATTACTCCTCTTCCACTGCTATGGTTGGCTTGGGGTCTGTGCCCTCCCTTCAGAGGTCCCGGGGATTTTACTTCTTGAGGAAGAAGAAGCTGGGCTTTGGAGGGGGCCCCAGCAACATGGGCATTTGGTTTTTGTGGGTGATTTTAGCCTAAAAGGAAAGAGAGAGAGAAAGTGAATGAGTAGCACATGGACGCGGGTCCCATGGAAACAAATGCTGGGGGGGGGTGGAGATGGGAGAGGGAGAGAGACAAGAATCAGAGGAGAGGGACAGACAGACAGAGAGAGACGCAGAGAGACAGAGAGATAGTCTGTCCGTCCGTCTATCTTTGTCTGTCTGTCTGTCTATCTATCTATCTACCTACCTATCCATCCATCCATCAATCTATCTATCCATCCATACATACATCCATCATCTATCTGTCTGTCTTTTTGTCTATTTATCTATCCATCCACTTATCTATGTATCTATCCTTTCTGTCCATCTGTCTGTCTATCTATCTATCCACCCATCCATCCATTTATTCTTTCTTTCTGTCTGTCTGTCTATCTATCCATCCATTTATCTATATATCTATGTATTTATCCTTTCTCTCCATCTGTCTATCTGTTTGCCTATCTATCTATCCATCCATTATCTTTCTATCCATGTATCTATCTGTTGGTCCATCTATCTATCTGTCTGTCTGTCTGTCTGTCTGTCTGTCTGTCTATCTATCTATCTGTCTATCTATGTCTATCTTTCTGTTTGTCTATTTATCTATCTATCTGTCTTTCTGTCTGTCTGTCTATCTATCTACCTATCTATCCATCCATCCATCCATTATCTATTTATACATCTATCTATCTGTTGGTCTATCTATCTGTCTGTCTGTCTATCTATGTCTGTCTGTCTTTCTGTTCGTCTATCTATCTATCTGTCTATCTATCTATCTATCCATCCATCCATCCATTATCTATTTATCCATCTATCTATCTGTTGGTCTATCTATCTGTCTGTCTGTCTTTCTATCTGTCTATCTATCTATCTATCTATCTATCTATCTATCTATCTATCTATCCATCTATCTGTCTGTCTTTCTGTCCCTCTGCCTATTTATCTATTTAGCTATCTGTCTATTTTTCTGTCTGTCTGTCTATTTATCTATCTATCTACCTATCTATCTGCCTGTCTGTCTTTCTGTCCATCTATCTATCTGTCCGTCTTTCTGTCTATCTCTCTATCCATCATCCATCCATTATCTATTTATCCATCTATCTCTCTGTTGGTTTATCTATCTGTCTGTCTTTCTGTCCATCTATCTGTCTGTCTGTCTTTCTGTCTATCTATCTACCTATCTATGTATCCATCCATCCATTATCTATTTATCCATCTATCTATCTGTTGGTCTATCTATCTATCTATCTATCTATCTATCTATCTATCTATCTATCTGTCTGTTCACCTATCTATCTATCCATCCATCTATCTTATCTACCTGCTTATCTATCAGTGTGTCTATCAATCTATCTATGTTTCAATCTGTCTGTATATTTGTCTGTTTATCTACCCTCCCACATATATACTCACATTATACACAACACATATATGTATATACACTTACATATATATACACACCTGTATGTATGTGTAAAAACATACACACATATTTGGATGTATGTATGGATACATATTTGCTTGTTCAGTCGTACGTGATTTTTGGTGACCCTAGGGATTTTGTCCAAGGGGTTTTCTTGGCAAGATACTTTTGCCATTTTCTTCTCCAGTGTGACCCCATTTTATAAATGAGAAACTGAGAAAAATTGGGGTTAAGCAACTTGCCCAAGACCACAGAGCTAATAAGAATCTGAGGCTGAATTTGAACTCAGATCTTCTTAACCCCACACAGTTTTTTATCCATTGGACCACAGAACTGCCCCATAGATGTGTGTATGATTAATGTGGGAATTTGTTTGGTTTAACTATATATATATATATATATATATATATATATATATATATATGTTTACAGCAGGTTTTGTTTTGCTTTCTCGAGGAGTAGGAGAGGGGAGTGGGAAGGAGAAAATTTAGAACTTAAAATTGAATGAAAAACAAAGGGAAATCAAAACAAAACCAGCCCCGGGTGGCTCCCACCTGGCACATTCTCTCCATTCTGGGCAGTGGCTTGAGACCTTGGCAGGCCGGTGCCTGTGGAAGAGCGTGGTTTGAGTGATGGCCGGGACAGGTACTGATCAAGGGAGTTTTGTGCAATATGGAAACCTGACTCTCAAGAGTGTCCAAGTCAGGAGTTCAAATCTGGGCTCAGACACTTTCTAGCTCTGTGACCTTGGGCAGGTCACTTAACCCTAATTACCTCCTCCCCCTCCAAAAAAAAAAAAAAGAGTATTCAAGTTTCTGCATCGTGAGCAGGGCAGGTTTGGGGATCTCTGAGGCTCCTTCAGACTCTAAGGCTGAGTCTTTGGTGATTTCATGTGCAGCTACAGCTCAGCTTGCTTTGTGTTCAGCCAGCCAGTGGTCGCTGGAGCCCAGGGGGACAGACAGCTCCTCTAACCAGTGTCCAAGACGGGCCCCACTCACCGTGCAGGGTGCCTGCAGCCAGGGCTCCCCGTCCACTTGCATGGGCAACATCTTGGTTGTCCTAGAACCCAGAACAGCAGCAACAATAAAAGAGAAGAACAATGAGCTTTTGCAGAGGAGATAATCATGGAATTAGGGGGAGGAGATGTAATGAAATGGGAAAGTTTATCCTTGACTGTTTAGAGAGAGTTGGATCGTTCACAGGAGCTGGAGCAGTTGTCAGGGTGAGACAGGATGGGGAGCTCCGGATTTGGAACCGAGGGACTTGTGTGCTCTGGGATACATTATCTAACTGCCACATCCTCAGTTTCCTCCTCTGTAAAGTGAGGGAGTTTGCTTTTGAAATCCTTTCTAGCTCTAGATCTATGGTAGCATCACTCAGCATCCCTGCCCTTAGGTTACCCCATCTGGGAGATGATACAGCTGGTCTAGATGATCCCTGAAAGCCTGACAGCTCCTGAGTCTGTCAGTCCCAAAGGCCACCTGGAGGGAGGTGGGGTCCCTGAGGGCACCTTCATGGAACTCACTTTGAAGGGGGTGGGCTGGGGGGCTGGGTTTTGGTTCAACCAGGATTCCTGCCAAATACTAGAGCTCCTTCAATTATGCAAGGTGAGGGGCCCTGAGTCCTGTGATGAGAGATTGGTTAAATCACTGCGGTGAGGTAATACCTTTGCTTTGCAGAAAACACCCCTGGGGCCTGTTCTGAGATTTGTCCATCCAGGAGTTTCCTGAATGGCTTCCACTTCCAGGAGGGGACACGGTACTTTACACATTTACTTACCTGAAAATAATGGCGCTCCCCATGCAATCCACATGGGAGTCCCTGAGAACTTTTCAGGGATCCTTGAGTTCCAAATTATTTTTGCGTAATATTACGATTTTAAATGTCTAAAATAGCTATAATCCATGGAAACAAAAACTCCTTGGGGGGGGCCTCGATAATGTTCTAGATTGTAAAAGGGCCCGGAGGCTACCAAATTTGAGAACCGCTGCTTTAGAAGGCAGGAACTAGAACGGGAGGAAAGAGGGTCATCTGGGAGTGTTACTGGCAGAAGGAAAAATTGGGATGATGGTGGAAATGATAGAGGAAAAGCCTTCTCCTGGATATGCATTTATAGGAGAAAAAGGAGGGAACTCTTAATCAGTGTCCTAGGGATTTGCCTTTGGGGATTATGAGATAGAAAGACAGAGACAGAATCAGAGATTGAGAAAGAAAGGAAGGGGAAGAGAAATGAGAGAGAGATAAGGAAAAAAGGGAGAGATATATTATACATATATAATGAGAGAGACACAGAGATAAGAGATAGAGAGGTGGGGGACAGAGAGAAGGAGGGGGAGAGAGAGAAGTGAGGGATAGAGACAGAGACACACACACAGACAGAGATAGAGAGATACAAACAGACAGAAGGGAGAGACACAACAGAGAGAGATACAGAGAGATACAGAGAGAAAGAGAGAGAGAGGGAAAGAAGGGGAGAGAGACACACAGATAGAGACAGAGGGAGAGAGAGAGAAAGAGACAGAACCAAGAGAGACACAAAGAGACACAGAGAAAGCTAGAGAGAGGAAGAGGAGAGAGACCCACACAGAGAGACAGAGCTAGAGATACCTGCATCCAGAGAGGGAGAGAGAAAGAGACAGAACTGAGAGGGACAGAGAGAGAGACACAGAGAAAGCGAGAGAGAGAGGGGGAGAGAAGGAGAGACACAGAGTCATCTTTGGAGGTCTAGGTCCCAGGCCAGCAGTAACTAAGGGTGGCTGCTCATGGGGCCAGCCCTCCCTGGTCTCCCTCTTCTTTTCCTTGTTTTTCATTTATTCCACAAACATTCACCGAACAATTTCTAACACATTATCTGTCCTCAAGGTGTTTTCTTTGTTCACTAGAAGGGTTGGAAATAACCCGCTTTTCTCCTCCGCCCTCCCAAGATTTCTCTGTTGCGGTAATGGAGTCTTTTGCCGCTGGGCAACGAGGCCACGTACCTGATGGTAATGGAGGCGCACTGAGCCAGCCTCCTCCCAGCGCTCTTCAGTCCAGTGTAGATTTGCCCCATCTCCATGGCGCCCCCCAGCCCCACCACTTCCAGAAGATGGTCGCTGAAATCTATGGAAGATGGAAGTACCAAAACATCACTACAGGGCAATTCAAGCCAATGAACGTTTATTAAATGTCAACTACGTCCGGGGCAATACTGGAGGCAGAGGCAAAACCCCACCGGGTCCTGCCTCTAAAGAGCTTGCTTACATTTTCTTGGTTCGTTTAAGGGGCGATTTGAACTCAATCCATCCCATGCTACTTCGCACAGAGTGGGCACTTCATCATAAATGTTTCTGATTGATCAGAAAAGCTCTAATATTTTGTAGTGGGCAGCACTGGGCTATACTACCAAGAACTCCCTGGAAAAAAGAGACCAACAGCCCGTTTCTGTTTTTTTCTTCTTCTAAGTGTGCTCGGTGGCTTCTCACCCACATCTGGAAGCATCCCTTCTTCCCCAACTTCCATGAAGGCAAAAGATGGCATCAGGGACACAGAGGAAACCTCACCACCCGATTCCTTCTGGAACTCTGGGCCCAAGGCAAGGCACTAGGTCTCTGTGCTGTGTTATGCGGCGACCCCATCCTCTACCGTGCTCAAAGACTGTCCGGGGAGTCAGGATGGCCTTCCTGGAGGAGGCAGCATTTGAATTATATTTTAAAGGATGGTAGAAATCCAGTAGGAGAAGGTGAGGAGATAGGACTTTTAGCTTCAGGGAACAGGACAGGGAAAGGTCCTGAGAAGGGGAGGCCGGGGAGCATTTGGGACATGCTATCCATCACTGTTTTACATGTGGGAGGTGGATGGGAGGTTGTACCTCAGGAAGTACTCATGGGAATGGGTCTATGAGGGCTATGCCAGGCAAGGTTTTCCAGAGAGAGACAGCCTTCCTGTGGATGCTCCAGCTCCCTCAGCGCTGACCCGCTTCAATCCGGCCTGGTCCAGCTCAGGAGACATGATGAGGGAGAGGAGGCCCTTGGGTCCGCCAGCTGCCGGCAGATTTATCAAGACCCCTGGAGTTAGTGGCCACCGAGGAAGAGGAGGCGAATCAGGGTTTGATTAGCCTGACAATGCTTATGTTTGCTCTCCTTCCGCTGGTCAAAACAAGCAAAGGAACTTCCTTGATAACTAAACCAAGAGTCTTTAATAAAGATAGTTAAACTCAATGAAGATCCTTTGTAAAACTCAGCACAGACACATCAGCCTTGGACGGGTTCCTGTTGGATGGGCCTTGTGGGCCGACTCATCTCTCCTAGGATCACTGGGCAGCTTTCCTCCTCCCTTTGACTTTTTCTTTCTCTTCCCAGTGCTTTGGTCCTCCCCCCTTGCACCCTCACTCCCACCCCAGTGGCTTGAGAAACTCCCATCATTAAAAGACATCATGAAAGGAGAAAAGCTGGTTTAGGAGAAAGCCTCTGGCTCTCTGAAGGAATCCGGAGCCAGTGAACAATGACTGGCTAAAGCTCCAGTAATTTAATTAGTTCCCCTTTGAACAGAGCTGAACAAAGAGATTGGGATCAGCGTTTGGAGGAACTTTCTGTGACATTCAGGTACTTCTTTGGAGAGTGGGGGGAGGGAAAGGGAGGGGATGAAAGGAGAGAGAGAGAGAGAGAGAGAGAGAGAGAGAGAGAGAGAGAGACAGAGAGAGAGACAGAGAGAGACAGAGAGAGAGAGAGAGAGAGAGAGAGAGAGAGAGAGAGAGAGAGAGAGAGAGAGAGAGAGAGAGAGAGAGAGAGAGAGAGAGGAAAGGAGGGGGGAAAAGGAGAGACAGGAGAGGAGGAGGGGGAAGGAGAAGACAGCAGAAGGGTAGAGAAAGAGGAGGAAGAAAGGGGAGAAGGAAGGAGAGAAGTAGGGATTGAAGAGAGGAGAGGGAAGGAGAAAAGGCAAGAAAAAGAGGAAGAGAATCCAAGTTAATAATTATTTATGAAGTGCTTTTGAAGTGCCAGGCACTGTGCTAAGAGCTGGGGATATAAAGAAAGGCCCAAAATAGTGTCTGTCCTCAAGTAATTTGTAATCTAAGGGAGGAGAGGGATTAGAGAGGGAGAAAACTTGTAAATAGCTACTGGATAACTAGAGATAATCTTGGAGGGTTTTGGGGAAAGGTTTCTTGAAGAAAACAGGATTTTAAGACTTTAAGGAAGCTGGGAAAACCAGGAGACCAAGGTGAAGAGGGAGCGGGTTTCAGGTGGCCGGGGTGGCCGGGATCGGAAGATGGCGGGGCTCGTTTGAGAAATAGCAATAAAGGCAGAGTTACTGGATGGTGGTGTTCAGGGAGCCAGGTGTAAGAAGATGGGAACGATGGGGAAGGGGCAGGTTCCGAGGACTTTGAGAACCAAACAGAAGGTTCTGTATTTCACCTTGGTGGTGGTAATAGGGAGCCACTGGAGGTTATTGAATAAGAGGTGATGTAGTCGGAGCTGCACTCTGTTGTGAATTGGGGATGGACTGGAATAGGGCGAACCTTGAGGTGTGAGGTGATGAGGGTGACAGCAGTGCCAGGAAAGGTGAAGAAAAGATATCCCAAAGGTCAAATCCAAGGCTTTGCCACAGATTGGCGATGGTGGATGGAGGTTGGAGAGGAGGACATCTAGGTTGTGACCCAGGGAGACTGGGGAGATGGCTGCAATAGAAACGTTAGAAGAAGGGAGGGCTTGGGGTGTGTGTGAACATGAGTTTAATTGTGTTTATAGAACATCCAGTTTGAGATGCATGGGAGGCGCTTGGAGATGTGAGGCTGGAGGTCTAGAGAGAGGTTAGGGTTGGATAAATAATTCTCTGTATAAAGATAATAATTGAATGTATGGGAGCTGATAAAGTCACCAAGCAAATACAGAGGAAGAAGAGGACCTGAGACAGAGACCTGGGTAAGGGGGAAAGGGGAACACTCACAATTAGCAGGTGGAAATAATCAAGGAGAAACGGCCCCATTGCTTGCTTGGGATTCTTTTCCCAGCAAGGAGGGAGAGATTTATGTCCCCTGACCCAGTGGCAGCCCCAGCAGGGGGATGACTTATGTTAGAAGTACGTGGCAATAATGAGCTGTCTGCTGGTCCAGGGGTCAGCCCAAGGTGGGACCACAGGTCCCAACTGCCCTCTCCTGCCTGTTTCCTATCCTGTGTGACCAGTAATCCTGAGAAATGGGCATTTCCAGCTTGAGTGCTAAGCCTGTGGGTCAAGAGTTCCAGATGTCAAGGGTCAGGCATCTGCTGACCAAAGGAGGAATGTTCTTGGAGATGACGGCTAGCGTTGCAGCGAGACCCCGCTGCTGAAGGGAAAAAGAGACGGAGGCTCGAATGGGCAAGAGAAATGATCACAATGAGTGGTTTGGACAGTACAGAGCTGAAGTGAGTGCAGAAAGGAGATACCTGTTCAACTCCTCCACCGAGGGGTCTTTGCCTTTCTGGGACAAAGCCTGAGCTAAATAGGCTAATGAGATGTTTTGTGTCTCTCCTTTTGTCGCTGTGCACTCTGAGATGTTTTTGGAAGTTTATGTGGTAGAGGAAATAAATACGTGTTTAGTTCTTTTTCTAGAAGGAATTATTTTTGGAGAAAGAGAAAGAGAAAGGGGAATCAGTGAGTGAGAGAAAGACAGAGACAGAGACAGAGACATAGAGACAGAGAGAGGCCGACAGAGAACGAGACACATACATACACACAGAGGGAGGGAGGGACAGAGCAATAAAGACAGACAGACAGAGGGAGAAGGAGAAAGAGACCCTGACCACCTTTTTTAAGGTCAGACACTTTTGCCCCCTTATGGGAAATCCAAATCTGGGTTCCATTTGGAGACCAAAATGGGGCCCCGTGTGAGAGGAGGCTACCCGGGCTGTGGGGTTTACAAGAATCCCCTTTACCTCACACCCTACAAGGGGTCATCTAATCTCTACTTGAAGAGAGTCACCTTAGGGAGGGGAAGGGGAAGCCTCTTGAGGCTGGCCATCCTGCTTCTGGATCATTCCGGCGGTTTAAGAAGGTTTTCCATATATGAAACCTAAATCTTCCTCCACTGCCCGGGAGGAAGCCCAGAGGTCACAGTGTCTCGGAGAAATCGGTTTTGAGTTGGAAAAGCCCTTAGAAATCATTTGGCCTGGTTCCCTCCTTCTACAGATGAGGAAACTGAGGTACAGAGAGCTCAGGAACTTGCCCCAAATTACATGGGGAGTGAGCGGCAATGGAGGAGTTGAACTAGGGCCTTTTGTCTCTGCCCCAGTGTTGCTTGGTTAGTGAGAGTGGCAAGGTTTCTCCTGGCGGGGAGGTGCCCCATCCCTGGGAGGGCACTCAGGGGCGGCCTCCTTTCGGGGCAGAGACAAAGAACAGAACACCGCGTCTCCCGGGATCCTCTGCGAGCTCAGCTCCTAATGACTTGGCGGGCGCTTTGGCAGCCTGTGCCATCCCCCTGCTGTATTTATTACCTAGCTATATATTGATGGGAATCTGGAGTTTCCATCTTAGTAAAACACTCCAGGGCACTGGCACCCCCAGCACAGGCTGGTGGGCGAAACGTCGACAGTAATGAACAAGATGGCATATGGGCGATGAGATCATAGCATCCCAGACTCGGAAATGCACAGGCTGCCCTCCAGAACAGGGAGCTGATGGGCAGTTATGGGAGGATGGAGGAAGAGGGGGAGGAGAAACAAAGGTCGCTTAGGCTGTAGTTCACACCAAGAAACTTTAAATATTCAAATGGTGCTAATTATTCTGAGCCTCTCCAAGCACTGGAGGGATCCATCCTAACCCACTAGGTGCCTTTCCCCCAACCTCCCTCCCTCCCTCCCTCCCTCCCTCCCTTCCTTCCTTCCTTCCTTCCTTCCTTCCTTCCTTCCTTCCTTCCTTCCTTCCTTCCTTCCTTCCTTCCTTCCTTCCTTCCTTCCTTCCTTCCTTCCTTCCTTCCTTCATTCCTCCTCTCTCTTCCTCCTTTCCTTCCTTCCTTCCTTCCTTCCTTCCTTCCTTCCTTCCTTCCTTCCTTCCTTCCTTCCTTCCTTCCTTCCTTCCTTCCTTCCTTCCTTCCTTCCTCCTTTCCTCTCTTCCTTTCCTCTCTTTCCTTCCTTCCTTCCTTCCTTCCTTCCTTCCTTCCTTCCTTCCTTCCTTCCTTCCTTCCTTCCTTCCTTCCTTCCTTCCTTCCTTCCTTCCTTCCTTCATTCCTCCTCTCTCTTCCTCCTTTCCTTCCTTCCTTCCTTCCTTCCTTCCTTCCTTCCTTCCTTCCTTCCTTCCTTCCTTCCTTCCTTCCTTCCTTCCTCCCTTCCTTCCTTCCTTCCTCCCTTCCTTCCTTCCTTCCTTCCTTCCTTCCTTCCTTCCTTCCTTCCTTCCTTCCTTCCTTCCTCCCTCCCTCCCTCCCTCCCTCCCTCCCTCCCTCCCTCCCTCCCTCCCTCCCTTCCTTCCTTCCTTCCTTCCTTCCTTCCTTCCTTCCTTCCTTCCTTCCTTCCTTCCTTCCTTCCTTCCTCCCTCCCTTTCCTTCCTTCCTTCCTTCCTTTCTTCCTCCCTCCCTCCCTTTCTTCCTCCCTTCTTTCCTTCCTTCCTTCCTTCCTTCCTTCCTTCCTTCCTTCCTTCCTTCCTTCCTTCCTTCCTTCCTTCCTCCCTTCTTTCCTTCCTTCCTTCCTCTCTTCCTTCCTTCCTTCCTTCCTTCCTTCCTTCCTTCCTTCCTTCCTTCCTTCCTTCCTTCCTTCCTTCCTTCCTCCTTTCCTCTCTTCCTTTCCTCTCCTTCCTTCCTTCCTTCCTTCCTTCCTTCCTTCCTTCCTTCCTTCCTTCCTTCCTTCCTTCCTTCCTTCCTTCCTTCCTTCCTTCCTTTTCCTTGCTTCCTTCCTTTTCCTTGCTTCCTTTTTTGCAGAGGCAATTAGGGTTAAGTGACTTATCCAGGGTCATACAGCTAGGAAGTCTGAGGTCAAATTTGAACTCAGGTCCTCCTGACTTCAGGACTGATGCTCTATCCAGTACCCCCAACCTTTCTGCCAATGTCCTTTCTTCCCCCCCCCCCCATTTCCTGGTTAGTCTTGGACCAGCCTCCTCCATCTCTTTCTTGAAGAAAGACAGAATTCCTGTTCCACTTCCACTCAGACCCACTGGCCCTTTGTCTTGGGTGGTAAGGAACCGAGGCCCTGAGGGGCATTTGTTTTAAAGACCCCGTGTGGAGTTGGAGGTACAAAGACAGTCAGTCCCTGCCCTCACAACGCTTCCCTTCTATTGGGGGAGCTGTAATACAGAGACCGGCCAATAAGAGCCCAGGCCTTAGAGCACATGCTGTGTATACTCACTGGATCAGGAACCTGTTTCCTAAGTGCAGGAGGGCCCTGGAGCCCCCAGCTAGATTTCCCCTGTGGATTTACTATGTGGTGATATCGAGACATTTAATTGGCTGGGGTGGAACAGGGGTGTATGTGGACAGCTATAATGGCACCTTCTGGGACCTCTGGCCCCGGCCTTTGTACTGGAGGAAGAGCACTAGGGAGCTATGGGGGGTGGAGGGGCTGAAATTAGGAGAGATTTGTAGCAGGAGGAGATGCTTCTGTTAAATTCTTAAAGGAAACCAGGTATTGAAATTACTCAACAGGCATTTATGAAGCACCTACTATGTGCCAGGCACCCGGGATATAAAGACGCACATAAAGGTCCCTTGCTTACAGTTTAACGGGGAGAACAATAAGTATATCCATTAGGATAAGCCATAAAAGGAAAGAGAAGAATACAGCAAAAAATACAGCAGAACCATTAGTGTAACGGGGCAGCCGTGACCTCAGGAGGTTGGGGAAGGAGCCACTGAAAGGGGGATGAGGAGTGAGAGCATTCTAGGCAGGAGCGACTGAACAAAGGGGAGGGGGAGGGGGAGATGGGCCCTGCTGTGGGAAAGTGCCCTCTTCTTGGAAGTTCTTGGAAGAGAGGAGAGGGGGAAAGGCTGGCACGGTGCCGGGCGGGCCAAGCCATACTTCTTCTGCTCTTCCCTCCAGGTAAGACTGTGGTACTTCTCCCCTAGCCTGTTCCCAAGGCCTCTCCCACCTCCATCTGCAGCCTCCCCCATCCGTCCTGCAGACATCTTGCCAAGTCAATCTTGCTAATGTACAATGGGCTGGCGATGTGACCCAATTACTTTCCAGTGTTCCAGGATTCTCTCCAAACTCAGGGTGCGGAGCAGCTGCAGAAGGGTATTTCCTTCTGGGAGTTCCCCGCCCTGATGAAAGGGACGGGCAAGTTTTTTAAAAAGGTCAGGTTCAATGAAATTACTCCCTCCTCAGAAGCTATTCCGCGGCCCTCTGCTGCCCGCTGCATAGAGTTCAGTCTGGCATTCGAGGTCCCTCCCTGACCCTACGGTTCCCCTTCAGGTGCTCTGAATGGAGCACCTCAGCTTCCCTCCAACGTCATACATGGGCCTTTTTCACTTCTGCCTTTTGTTCAGTGAGGGGCTGGCCCAGATGTTTTCTAAGGTCCCCGCTTTAATTCGATGCCCTTAGACACAGGCGTTTGCCCTTCTTCTTAGTTCCTCTTGCTGAAATCCTGAATGTCCTCCGGGGTTGACTCACATGCTGCCTCTTCCAAGAAGTCATTCATGATTGCCTCTTTTCCTACTGTGGCTTCTTCTGCTTCCTTTGGACATTCACTCATGGTACCGAGTGCCAAGTTTGATGCCCTCGTTTCTGTGCAGTTGATCACGGTCCAATTGTGAGTAGATTTCCCTCTAATTACTTGAATCTGGCTTGTGTTTGGCCCCGTCTACAACGCAGTTTTAGCTTATTTCAGGTTCTCTCCTGGGGCTTATTCAAATCAGCCAGCCCTCCGAGCTCTTACTAATGGACATTTGAACATAAAACATAGTTAATATGGGACAGCTGGGTGGCGCAGTGGATGGAGCCCCAGCCCTGAAATCAGGAGGACCCGAGTTCAAATCTGGTCTCAGACACTTAACACTTCCTAGCTGTGTGACCCTGGGCCAGTCACTTAACCCCAGCCTCAGGAGAAAAAAAAAACAAACAAAAACATAGTTAATATGACACGTAAAGAACAGAAATGTTAGAGAATAGGATCATCTACTTTCCTAATATGCATATATGTCTATCGACATAGATAAACATATAAGATGGTCCTATTCCTTTATATATATACATAAGTGTACATATATACATGTATATATACTTTGTTATATTATATTCCTTTATTATTTTTATTTTTAAAATATATCATTTATCATATTATTATAGTATTTATAAATATTATATTTTATATATATGTATATGTATATATTTCTTTTAGTTGTTGTTATTGAGATGTTTTCAGTCATATCTGACTCTTCTTGATCTGCCTGGAGCTCCCCAAGGAAGGTTCCGAGAAGGACGCCACATCCAGACCAACTCCCCGGGAAGCCACATTCAAAAAAAGAGTCCGCCTCCACTGAGGGGTGGATCCCAACGCCTCTGTTCTCCCTGGATTGTTGCTTCCAAGTATAATATATACCATAATATATAAATATGTAATAATAAGAAAAAGATGCCATACAATAATATGATCATCATCATAATCGCAATTAGGATTCAGAGAGTGCTTTAAGGTTGGCAAGGCATTTTTCATGCTATCTCATTTGATCTTTACAATACTATATCCCCATTTTACAGAGAGGTATAATAAGTAACTTGCCAAAGGACACATGGGTCGTTAGTGTCTGAGGCAGGATTCTAACTCAGGCCTTCCTCTTTCTAAGTACAATATGGTACCCACTGCATCTCCAGTTCCTCAGGTCTTTCTTTTTCTTTTTCCTAGGAAAGCTTGAGGTCCCACCAGGACATGAAACAATATGGAACGTTGTGACCTTCAGTAACCCAGGTTTTGGGATATGTCTCTCATGGCCAAGGAATGATATCAGAGAGGGCTGGATGGTGGTGAGAGTAAGGAAGAAAAGCAGTCAGCAGCCACCAAAAATCATGGTGTTATTATGATATTAATTTTGAAATTTTAATAAAAAGTAATTCTATGACTAACATAAGAATGACGTTAGAAGGTTCCATTTATTGCATTTCAGTTCATTTTGACTCAAATGAAAGGGCATTGATTAAGCTCCTACTGTTTGTCCAGCATATGCTTGGTGCTGAGCCCTCCAGTTCTGGCCCTGAGCTAGCTTACTTTCTACCAGCAGAGAAATGCTATAACCACCAGATCACAGTCTAACACTTCTGAGGGTGGGTTTAAGAGCTGTATCTGGGGTCGAAGATGAAGAGCTGAAGAGCAGGGCTGATGACTTCCTCTTAGGGGCTCCTTCCTCATGTTGTGTTTGCACGGCCACCATTCAGCCGTGACCCTCCACTCCTGCAGGGAAGGATTTCTCTCCAATTGCTTGGAAAGAAAAAAGGAACTGAGGGGGCCTGAAGTGAACTCCAGCCCTTCCCCCACGGTGACAGCCAGAGACTTGTTGTACCTAAGTATTTTTTTGGTCTGGATTCATTTGGGGTTGTTCTGATTTGGGGAAGTTATAAAATGTGGGTCACAAAATCTCTTTTCTGGCTAGCTCCTAACTCCCAAAGCTGAGAACGTTTTCTGCGACTATCAGTCTCTCTCTCTCTCTCTGTCTCTGCTTTCTCTGTCTCTGTTTTTCTTTTCTCTTTCTTTGGGGACCTTGTCATCCATATGCTTTATATTTTCTGAGGACACACATAAATAAGCCAATGTTTCAATAAGCAGCCATGCTATCGGGTGGAGATTAGTTTCTCTTAAAACAAAGAACAAATAAATTCTTAACGGGAAATGATTGGTAAAGCTGACAAGACAGAGACAGAGAGAAAAATGAGAGACAGAAAGAGAAGAGAGACAGAGAGGGAGGGAAAGAGGAGGGAGGATGGGGAAAAGGCAGAGGGGGCTGGAAGAGCATCAGGTCCCTGATGAACAATGAATACACTATTTGGGGATCAGTTGTTTTCCAGATCCTCTCATCCCCTGCTCTTGATCGTGGAGTCACTGCATCTCTCTCCCAGAGCTCATGGCTGACACTGCTGGGGGAGGACCAGGAGCAGCAGCATCTTCTGCCTCCTCACACCCCCTTGCTCTAACTGAGGCAGCCCCGAACCTTTTGCAGAACGAAGGCTGTGTCGGGCCAGCAGAAGCTCTTGTGTCCCCCTTTGGCACAGGTGGGCTATGTGGGAGCCCTGGTACCTTGCCCTCAGTGCGGTTGCTGACTTCTTGCCCCTCGAGGGCATTCTCGTATCCTTTCTTCTTTAGGATGGGGGGAAAGAGACTCCTTTCAGACACAGGAAGAGACACTTCAGTCCTTGGGGCTGGGGTGTAAAGCTTACTTAAAAGTGCTGGCCATGTTTGCTGGCCATGTTTAGCCTGGAGAAAAAAAGGTTGGGGGATGAAATGCAGGAGGGGGCAAAGTTTTTGGGTGGCTGTCCCGTGAAGGAAGGCCTGGATCTCTTTTGCTCTCAGAAGACAGACTGGGGAAAGGGGCAAAGAAGCAGATTTAGGCTTGGGGTCAGAAGGAGATCCTAACTACCAGAGCTGGCCTTAAGGGGGGAGCTGCTGGGAGCTGCCCTTCCTTGGGCTCTTTGGCCAGAGGCTGGACCGTCACTGGCTACGGAGGTTGTGGAGAGTTCTTCGGTCAAGAATGGGTTGGATTTAACATCTGCTGAGGTGTCTTCCACCCTGGGGAGTCTGGGATAAAATACTTAGATCCTGAAAGCAGAAAGCGAGCTCACAAGCCTTTGGAGTCTTCCCTCCCCCAGCCTCAGGATGCGGGTGGAGGTGGGAGAAGCAGGAGAGCTCTAAGCAGCATCTTCCCCCGTCTCTACCTTTGTTCCAGGAGGGAGCATTCTGTTTGAGACTGTGCTTCATGAAACAGCTCTGCTTTGGGGCTGGCTGCAGAGAACGGCTCAAGGTGGGGAGAAATCCCAGAAAGTGGACCTAGAGCAGGCGCACGACCCCACCATGCACGGACACTCAGGTTTCTGCAAAGGGGTGCCATTGGGTCTTCAGTCTGAGGAAGCTGGATGTGGGGGGACCATGGGAAAAGTCATCAAACCTGGACCATCCATCTAGTCCAACTTCCTAATTTAACAGTTAGGGAAATTTACTAGCCCAGACGAGTCAAGTGCCTAAGGTCATAAGCAGCAGGTGCAGAATTTGAACCCAGATCCTCTGATTCCAACTCCAGTAAGTGTGCTATTAAGCCGAACAGCCTTAGAGCAAAGGAGCCAAGACAAAGACACAGATACCTTAGAAGATGGAGATCAAGCGCCAGCAGGTGGGGCAAACCTTTATCCAGCGCCCCTTAATTAGAGAAGACTTCTCAGCAGGCGGTCTTGTTAAAAAAGGAGAGTTAAGTTTTCTTGGCTCAAAGGTATAGTACTAATTGGTGTCTTATTTGGGGTAACCGACTTTGCTCTCTGAGTTCAGGAAGCTCTAGCTCCAAGAACATCATGTGCAATAAAAGATCAATTAGCGAGAGCCCCTGATGTAGCCAACCTTGGCGTTGGAGGCAGAGCACAACGGAACACGTCTAACTGGAGTCCGAAGCAGCCCAGGTCAGAGCCCCCAGCGGGAGTGAACGAATGGATGTGTTATGGAGAAAACATCGATTAAGCACTTATGTGCTGGGGACGCGCATTCAAACCAGGGTAGTCCCTGCTCCTCGGGAGCTCGTATTCTAAAGGGTGAGAGAGCAAATGTAGAAAGGCCCAAAGCTGAGATGGAGAGACAAATGGAAGAGATGACGAGGGACAGCAGTGAATAACGAAAAGTCAGCTAAAGTCAAGGAAATTCATGGAGCCTTTATGAAATACCAGAGAAAACCTCTGGGCATACAGTAGGTATTAAGCACTGTGTCAGGGAAACAGGAGGTACTTAATAAATGTTTCTTGATTGACTGATTTGGGCTTGCCCCAGTTCTTCCAATAAGACTTCTTGGTTTTAAGGTAGAACCTATATATACATATATATATATAGACACATACACATTATCATATAGAACCTATAGTATGTGTCTATATATATATATATATATATATATATATATATATATATATATATATATATATATATATATATATATATATATATATATATGTGTGTGTGTGTGTGTGTAGAACCCATAAGTCAGTTACAATTTTGCTGCCTGCCATGGCTAGATAACCATCTCCTCTGAGCAGAAGGTTATGTGCACCAGCCATGGGAAGCTGCTGGATCTAGAGAAGGGACCTGAGATCAAATCTCAACTCAGCAGCTTACTACTTGTGTGACTGTGGGCAAATCACCTAGCCTCTCTGTGCCTCAGTTTCCTCACCTGTAGAATGTGGAGGTTGGAATGGATGGCCTCTGAGGTCTGCTCTAGTTCCAGATATGGATGCCCTGATTCAAATTTCAAGGAAGCAGCAACGCTCAGCTCACCTCAGGCTCCCAGGCATTAAAAGCATGTTCATGCCAAGGAACAGCTACCGACTAAAACTTGTGTTGAGTTCTGGGGTTCTTAAACTGGCCCTTTTTACAGAGCCCTGGAGCCTTCTATCCAACCCCTAGGTCACATGGCTTCATTCATTCTCAAGCTTTGCTGGATCCAGCAGCAACAATTCACAGGCACGGAGGGCTAGCAAAATGGTCTTGGAGTAAGATGCTGTTTAAACTCGACCTTGATGGGCAGGTAAAAAGTGGACCAGAGAATATGCCGGGTGGAGGGACGTTCATGAACTGAGCACAGAAAATAGGCACACCCCCAAACGAGAGGCAGGGAGGTGAGTTCAGCTGCTATAGAGGGTGTATGGAAGCAATGTGAGGTTGTACTGGCGAGCATGAAGAAAATTGCTCCGGAAACATTCAAGTCAATACTGCCCATGCAATGAGAATTGATGCCCAATGGCTCCACCGTACTGCCAGTACCAATGGTCCCAATAGTGTGCACATCAAAAGTTTTCTCTCCTCATCACTCCACAAAGAGATGGTTCTCCTCCATTAGAATGCAAACTCCTGGAGAGCAGGGAGTAGTTCACTTTTGACACAGTACTCCAGCACAGTGATTGGCGCAAAGCAGGAATTCACTAAATGCTTTTTCATCCATCCATTCAATTACAGAGTTACTGAAGTAGCTTCTAAGAATTAGCATTTCTTGTCCTTCCTGCCCAGAGGCCTGATGGACCACTCTCTTATAATCCACTGGGAGCATGGAAGATGTATTATTGAAGGAAGAACCAGAGCATTGGGTTATTTAGATGAGAAACTCAGAGTAAACTTTGTATTCATCAATCTCCTCTTAAGCACAGTTCAATAATAACCCCAGTGAACTATTTCCAATGTGGTCCAGAAGAAAGAGGTCTAGACTGAGAAAATCAGGATGATTTGAATTCAAATTCTCCCTTAGATATGATGCTGGGCAAGACACTTCACTATTCTCAGCCTCAGTTTCCTCACCTGTAAAATGGTGAGAAAATCACCACTTATCTCACAGGGCGTTTGTGAGGATCTAGTGAAATAATACATGTAAAGAGCCTTGTAAACTTAAATGCTATAGCAATGCTGTCTATTATCTATTTATATATATTTATTAATTTATGTATGTAATTTATATATATGTATATGATAATTTAGATATAATATAAATATAAAATGTATATAAATAAATACATGATAATTTATGCATAAATAAATATTATAATATAAACATAAAATGTATATAAATAAATATATGATAATTTATGCATAAATAAATATTATAATATAAATATAAAATGTATATAAATAAATATATGATAATAATTTATGCATAAATAAATATTTATTCCCCAGGACACCACCTCATCCCTATGCTATTCCAGTAACCCTTAAAAATGAATTCTAAAACTATCCTTTATTTTGACACTAGCTTCATTTCCCATACCTCTCCTGCCTTCCCCTCCCAGAGAGCATCCTTCATAACAAAGAATAAAGAGGACAGAAATACAGCAAAACTTGCCAGCAGATGTAGTGTTACACACCCATAGTACCCCACTCTATGAAGAAGCGAGGGTAGGTGTCTTCTTAAGTTGTTGTCCCTTATTCTTCTCTCTTCCTTCTCTACCTCCTACTTCCAGATTCATCTTCCTAAAGTCCAGTTCTGAGTGTGTCTCCTTCAAAAATCTTTGCTGGTTCCCCATCGCCTATGTGATAAAATCTGACTTCTTTAACTTGGCAATAAGATCTTCTATAGTGTGACTGAACCTCTCTTTACAGTTTCCCCTACTTGGCTCCTAAATAAGCTTGCCACTATAGCAAGCTCACTACTCTCCAAAGCATGCTTCCATCTTGTCCCACCACTTGGCCTTTTCCAGCATGACCGGTGCTAGGAGAGCGTAGAACACTGGCCTTGGGCTCAGGGATCTGAGTTCAAATCCTACTCCAAATACTAGCTGTGGAGGTGATTTCTGAGGTTTCTCTTATAACTGAGATCCTTTAGAGTCTTCTCAGAGTCTCAGCACTTTGGGAATATCTGTCTGACTGACCTCATCAAGTGGTTGTGACAAAGATGCTATAGGAACATGAGTTATTATTTACTTGTGCTTTTCCTCCTGCCCAGAATATATATATATATATATATATATATATATATATATATATATATATATATATATATATATATATATATATATATATTACATTACACACACACACACACACACACACACAATATGTATTATATAGAAGATATATATTACATATATAGGTATACAAATATATATATTTGATGGTAATGGGGGATTTATCTATTTACCCATTTTTAAAGATTAAACTCAAGGCTATCCTCTCTCCTGAAGCCTTTCCCGACCATCCTAGCCAGAAGTGAGTTCTTAGTCCTCTTTTTGTTATCTTACATCAGCATGTGTTGCTTGGAACTGTAGGGTTGTTTTGTTTTTTTTTTAAAGGCTGTATATTTCTAATCTTTTGTAGATCGTAAGCACCTATAGGGCAGGGCATGGAGTCAGCGGACATGAATGATGAAAAAGCAGTTACTGAAGGCTGCCTTTATGGCACTTTGCTAAGCTCTGGAGTTACAAAGAAAATGGACTAGATGATCTGGGTTCTCCAGTCTAATTGGAGGAGACTGCCACATTTAGCTTCAGGGCTCAGAGGAACTAATTTAAGTGACATTTGGAGGGGCGAGCTGGGGAGTGACTTCAGGGTTATAGATCAAGGCACAGGGCAGAAGCGAAGCCCTGGTGGGCCTCCACCTCCTCAGAAGGAATGGTTGTTGATTGCTATTGAATTCAGAGCCCAAACAAGAAAGGAGGGCACCCCAGTGATGAGATGAGCTAAAAACCCAGCTCTGCTACTTACTACCTGTCTAAGAATTGGACTCCAATCCCTTCTAACTCAACATTTATATGATCCTATGACCTAATTTGAACCCTGGTTCTGCTCCGGCCAATCCATTTTGCTTCTTTCGGCTTTAGTTTTCTCATCTATAAAATGAGTGGACCGGACTTTGTGGCTTCTCGTGCCCTTTCCAACCTTAGATCTATGATTTCCATAGCACCTTGTATGTGGGAGGAACCTAGGTTTTGGTTTTTTTTTTTCCTTTTGTTCCTGAACAGATCCAGAGAGTGTTTAAATAAAGGCTTAGAGTATTTCTAGCTTGGATTTTTGCCATAAACTAGAGAGCATGGGAGCCTAGAGATGAGGGGTGGCTTGGACTGGCCTTAATGGAGCCAAAGCAGGAAAATATTAAGGCAGCCACTCTTGACAAAGGCTCATGACTGTCTAGGCTGGCCTTGTGGGAGCTGTTGCCAGGGGAAAATTATTGTGCTTCTATTTTGGGCTGAAAACCTCATTGGGTGAAGGAATGGACTGTAGAGCAGCTCTGTCCTGAATGAGTCTGAGAAAGATTCCCCCGTTCAAGGCCAGAGGTCTTCTTAGATCTCCTCCTTTCCTTCCTCCCCTGGCTTCTCTACTGAGAATGGATGCATTTGAAATGAGATCTTTTCATAGACCTCAGCCTCTATCTCCTTTAAGATACTCATGTCCCATCTTAATCTTGGAATGGATATTCCCACTAATCCTGTTCTGTTTCATTATGTTCTGGTTCTGTTATAATTTAAAGGGCTTAACCCAGTGCCTGGCACATAGTTTCAGGTTTCCTTCTCACCCACCCTACTTCTATGGGATCATGGGACCACAGATGTAGAGCCAGAAATAATCCTAAAGGTCATACAGTCCATCTTCATCTTTTTACAGAGCAGGAAACTGAGACCCACAAAGGCTACGTCATAATATTCAGATGGGAAATGGCTGAGTTGGAATTCAAACCACAGGGCCTCAGGACCATAGATTTAGAGCTGGAAAGGACCTTAGGGGGCAGCTAACTGAATCCCTTCATTTTACAGATGAGAAAGCTGAGGATCAGAGATCAAGCGATCATAGTTGCACAACTAGGAGATGTCAAAAGTAGGATTCGAACCCAGAATTAGAGAACCAAGTATCCCAAATGTAGATATCTCTCCTTCATTTCACAGTGTGCCCTGTTATCTACTAAACGAATTTTATTAGGTGGCTATCTGCTTATCCTTCAGCTGGGCTCACCCTTCTCTGGGGAAGAGATTGGGTTAGATCTAAACCTAAAACTGCGATTAAAGCAAATCACTTCCCGATTCCATTCAATTCAATCCACAGTATCAGTATCAGAGATTTCAAGATGGGAAGAAGCTTAGAGGTTAGTCCTCTCATTTAACAGATAAGCAAATCGAGACTCATAAAAGTGGAAGAATTTGTCCAAAATCAAAACATTAATACATGATAGACTTGAGATTCAAAAGTTGGTCCTTTACTCCAAAACCCATTTACCACACAATTAGTATTTCGTTATTTCAGGCATATTTAACTCTTAACTAACCCCATTTGGGATTTTCTTGGCAAAGATATTAGAGTGCTTTGCTATTTCCTTTTCCAGTTCATTTTACAGATGAGGAAACTGAGGCAAGTAGGGTTAAGTGACTTGTCCAGGGTCACACAGCTAGTAGATGGTTAAGGCCAGATTTGAACTCAGGAAGAAGAATCTTCCTAACTTTAGACTCTGCACTCTCTTCACTGTGCCACCTGGCTGCCCATACCGCACAATTCAACCAGAATTTATTAAGGATATGTTACGTGTTAGGCTCGAGTTCTGAATACAAAGGACAGAAAGGAAACAGTTTCTGCCCTCAAAGAGCTTACAGTCCCTGGAGTAAAGGGGGGGTGTTTTGATAGTTTAACATTTATAAAATGAAAGAATTAGACTCTATGGTCTTCCCAGGTCCCCTCCAGCTATCATTTTATGATTGTCATGTTTATCATTTTATGTGATTGTCAAGTTTATCATTTTCTGTGATTGTCATGTTTATCATTTTCTGTGATTGGCAAGTTTATAATTTTCTGTGATTGTCAAGTTTATAATTTTCTGTGATTGTCAAGTTTATCATATTCTGTGATTGTCATGTTTATCATATTCTGTGATTGTCAAGTTTACCATTTTCTGTGATTGTCAAGTTTACCATTTTCTGTGATTGTCAAGTTTACCATATTCTGTGATTGTCAAGTTTACCATATTCTGTGATTGTCAAGTTTACCATATTCTGTGATTGTCAAGTTTACCATATTCTGTGATTGTCAAGTTTACCATATTCTGTGATTGTCCAGTTTACCATATTCTGTGATTGTCCAGTTTATCATATTCTGTGATTGTCAAGTTTATCTTCAAGTTTACAAGACTGGAGTTCTTTGGAAATTCTTGCCCTAGCTGCTTAAGCCAGCTTCTTAGCCATAGCAGGCTGCTTTATGCTCTAGCTCAGCGCTAATGAAATGAGCCCAGGCAAGCACAATGGAATCATAGTCTTATAATTATTTTCCCTCTCTTGGTCCATTGGTTCCCGAACTGGGATTTGGAGACTTCTTGGAGACTGGTTTTTTTACGCTTGACTTTGGAGGTAAAGATCCTCATTAATTATATCCACACATGGATGATAGAAGAAAAATGGATTACACAGCATACGATTCCAATATGGAACAGCCAATGGGGACAGGAAACAGAAGAGTTCTCTCCTCTCTTGAGTGAATTCCCAGCAGTCAATGGCATGAGCTTGATGTCTTTGTGCATCTCACCCAGAGGATGATCATGATTGGTTTACTCCTTTGCCTGGAGTGCTGAACTAATGAGGTCAAAGTCACTTGGCCTGTGTGGGACTGATTAGTAGTTTTAATCCATTCCTCTGACAGTTAACTGCATACATAGTCTTGTAAGTGCCCGCCATTGGCCAGGAGTGAAGATGGAAGAGGGAGCATGGAAGAGGGATGCAAGTTAATTGCTACTGGAAAAATGCCTCCCAGTGGAACACAGCATCAGAGATTTGGGGCTGGAGCTGGAATGGAGTTTGGAGGCTATCATCTTTGATAGATGAGGAAGCGGAGAGCCAGAAAGATCAAAGGATCACAGACTCAGAGCTGGAAAGGAGATCATCCAATTGACTTCTTTTCCAAATAGAGAAGCTGAGGCACAGAGAAGCTAAGGACTTGCCCTAGGCCATACAGGTCCCCAATTAACACTCAAGACCTATTAGAATCAGTGATTGGTTGGGTTTTATTTCAAAGATTTCATGTACCCCCATTATAGACTGTAAACTCTTTGCAGCAGGGACTTTTGGTTTTGCCTTTTTAAAATTTTTATTTTTTATTTTTATCCCAGCACAGTGTTTGTTGAATTTGACTGACACTGAATAAACTCTAACATTAAAATATGTAGAAAACAAAGACCTGTGTTGTGTTGGGGCTGGCAGTCAGCGCTATTGATGAAGTCTGCAGAACTTCAAGGCTCCTAACCCAGATTATGAAGGTTTATACCACGAAAGGCAGATACTAAGGGACTAGAATAAGAAGCTTGCAATCTCAAGCCTCAAGTTGCTTTACCTCTCAGCCTCAGTTTCCTCATCTGTAAGATATAGATAAAAATACTTAATTCTTTCTACCTTGCAATGCCATTGTGAAAATGCGATGGATAAGAAAATCCATCAATTAACAAACATTTATTAGTTGTCTACAACATGTCAGATTGCTGTGTTAGGTGATGGGTGTAAGAATACAGAGCATAAGGCAAGCTTGACTCCCAACCAGTTTACAGAGTAATGGGGGACCTGGAGAACAGGTTCATTTGGGAACCAATGGACCAAGAGAAGGAAAATAATGTATTAACATTACATATATTAGTATATACAGAATACAAGTAAGCGAATAACATAATAGTTAGAGGGGGAGGGCAGTAGCAGCAATTGAGGGAATCTGTAAGGTATCATGTAGCATCTTAAAGAAGGAGAGGTGTAAGGGGGAAATGAAGAGGGAGTGTGTTCTATGTGTGGGGATGACCAGATCATGTAGGGAAAGTGCTTTGTAAATCGTAAAGGACTGTACTACTGTCACTTGTGAAAGTTGGAGCAAGACAGGATAAAGGGGCACCAGGGATCTTTGTTTTTGCCTTGCTCATGGAGCAAGAGCAGTCCTTGG
The DNA here is from genome assembly GCF_048593235.1 of Sminthopsis crassicaudata. Classification (NCBI taxonomy): domain Eukaryota; kingdom Metazoa; phylum Chordata; class Mammalia; order Dasyuromorphia; family Dasyuridae; genus Sminthopsis; species Sminthopsis crassicaudata. The sequence continues at coordinate 468,261,558 of NC_133620.1, read as the reverse complement.
TGTTGTTTTTGTTTTTGTTTTTGTTTTTGTTTTTGTTTTTGTTTTTTGATTGTTGGTATGGTAGTTGGGGAGTCATTTTCCAGCCAAAGGTGACTTGTGACCATAGAGTTCATGCCCAAAAAAGGCAAAACCAAAGGAATCTTTGCTTCAAGGAGTTTACTGTCTACAATGGGGGTACATAAAGTTTTTGAAAAAAAAAACAACTTGGGGAACTGATTGTCATAGGGCTACGTGTGTGTCATGGCTCTAAGACCTGGATGAACGTCCTTATTCACTGCTGAGCAGAGGGGCTGCTGAATCAGGGCCGATCTGCTCTTTTATAAAAGCTGGAGACGTCGTCTGGCTGGAAACCTGTTGGTGACTCTCTAGGTAATATCATGATGGGTTAGGATGATGGCTCTTCCTTACCATCGAGACCCTGCCAACGGTCCTGCTGTGGAGTGTGGGACTTCACTGGGCAGGCTTGGACCTAACTGCCTTTTCCCCCTTTTGTATCTATTCTTTCCTGATCTTTGGCAAATGAGTACTCTGAGATGGCCATGTTCTCAGGCACCTGTGAATTCGAAGGGAGGCCTGGTGTCTCATGAGTTGGCAGAAGAAGTGGCTGGTTGGGGCAGATGCTGGAATGGTTGACTATGGAAATGGGTTAATATGAATTTCAGACAAGGTTTGCTTTGGACCAGATTTAGTCCCAGGGAACCTGGCATCTTGTGAGCGAGGAGGCTGTGCTTTTTCCTCAGTCTGCCTGGTGAGCCCTTGCCGATATCTCAGGATGATTTTAATTATAGCAAATTAGATAAAAATTCACAAGTCTAGAGATGTCCCAAAAGATGGGATGCAAAAGGGTATTCACTATATGATATGACTCAGGGATAGGCTAAGTAATTTATTCCTACACACACAAGAGAGGATGAACGTTTAAAAAACCTCACAATACATTAATAGAAACAGGATCCAGTTGTTTGATTTATAACTACTGTTAACATTTTCTGGGAGGAGAGCTTTGTCAGAATATAAAGCAATCTCTACAATTGCTGATTTAGATTTTATCTCAATTCTGCATTTGGTCTACCCCAGACCATACCTCCACTGAAGTAGGGGGATAGAAGTAGAGAGGATAGACTTGATGTCAAAGATATCTGAGTTCAATTTCTGCCTCAGGCATTGCTACTAGCTGTGTGACCTTAATTTCTCTCAGCCTCAGTTTCTTTGTGTGTGAAATGGGGATATTAATAGCACCTACCTCATAGGACTGTGAGGAAACAGTGAGATAATATATAGGTGAAGTCAGAAGGACCCAAGTTCAAATTTAGCCTCAGACACTTAATACTTCCTAGCTATGTGGCCCTGGGCAAGTCACTTAACCCCAATTGCTTCAGGAAAAAAAAAAAAAAAGATAATACTTTGTACACATTAAAGCTGGTTTCCTCTGAGATTATAGCCATTTTAACTTGCTAAAAGAAACTTTTAAATATAATCTTTTATATATGCATTTGTTTTTGATGTCAATTTATATTCTCCATACCATAATGGCTTTTCCTTTTGTGAATAAAATTTAATAACAATTTTTACCCAGATGCCGCCATCCTTAATCCTTTAAACAATGTAAAGGAAAAGCTTTCAAAATATAGAGATGTAGCAGAAGAAATCACAACCATGTGAGAGCAAGATGTGGTACGTGTCATCACCATCCTCCTGTCTGCTACTAGAATTGTGCTAAGGATGCTTTCAATGAGCCACAGAAGCTAGCATCCCGATACTTGTATTCAGTTATAAATATAAAAACAAACAAATAAACAAATGATTTTATCTACTTGTGTAATGATTTGCGGAATATTCAATATAAAAGTAATTTCTGGATGGCAATTTGCCCCAGGACCATATCTATCTGAACTCCACTGAAAAAAGACGAGAAGAATGAGATACTCAGAATATGACAATAGCGGACATTCATGTTGTGCTTCCAGTGCCTCCCCCAGGCAATGTCTGCTTTGTCCTGAGCTCTTCTATTCTCCCTCTGTACTGTTTCAATTGGTCATTTCTTTGGTGCAAATGGAGTCAATGATCGTCCCTATATTATTGAATCTTAGTTATTCAGCCCTGATCTCTCCCAACCTCTAGTCTCACATCTAATGGGGATCTTGAACCAAATGTTGAATAGACATCTTGGGAGACTCATTCTCCCTCCCCTCAAACTATCTTCTTTTCCAAACTTCCCTGCTATTGTGGAGAGGACCGGCATCCTCTCAGTCACCCAGGCTCCAACCTTGGTATCTTTGACTCCTTGTTCTCTCTCATCTCTTGAGGGGCAGCCCTCCCTCCTCTATCCAGTCTATTGCCAAGGACAATATCTCTGGTTCATGCTTCATTCTCTCCTCTGATTTTGTTCACACTCCGGTGTGAGTCAACAAGCATTTAGTAAGTGCTTATTGTATAGTCAGGTATGATGTTAAGTGCCAAAGATGCAAATGCAAGCAAAAAGAAAGACTTTTCTCAAAGGACTTGAAGTTGAATGGGGAAAGCAACAACAAAAAAGAAGGTGGAACTGGGAGGTGCAGAAAAAGTATCCTCTTGGGACTATGGTGGTGGAAGGAGACCACAAATGAATAGGATAGGATTGGGGTATATAGGGGGAAAGGGGAAGGGGGACTGGAACATAATGAATTCTGTTATGGACATATTATAATGTCTAGTAGGGAGTTGGTGATTTAGAATTGGAGTTCAGAAGAGAGTGACCATCTATCTATCATCTATCTATCTATTTATCTATCTATCAATCATCTATCATCTATCCTATCCATCCATCCATCTACCTATCTATCTATCCTATGTAACATCTATCTATCATCTATCTATCTATCTATCTATCTATCTATCTATCTATCTATCTATCTATCTATCTATCCTATCCATCCATTCACCTATCTATCTATCTATCCTATGTAACATCTATCTATCTATTTATCTATCTATCATCTATTCTATTCTATTCTATCTATCATCTATCCTATCTATCTATTATCTATCTATCTATTATCTATCTATCATCTATCATCTATCCTATCTATCTATCATCTATTCTATCTATCCATCCATCTATCCACCTATCTATCTATCCTATGTAATATCTATCTATCATCTACCTATCATCTCTCTCTCTCTCTCTCTCTCTCTCTCTCTCTCTCTCTCTCTCTCTCTCTCTCTCTCTCTTTCTCTCATGTAATTATGGCCATGGGAGTTCATTAGGTAACCAAGAAAAAGGGATGTAGTGAAAAATATGAGAGTCTAGTCCAGAGCCAGCCACAGGGCACATGCAAAGTCAGTGAGTGAGACTGAGGGAGCCTGGAGTAGAGGCCCCCATTGCCTTATTCCTTGACTATTACAAAGGCCTCCCGGTTAATGTTCTTGCTTTAAGTCTCTCCCTATTCCAGGCATTCTCTCAGCTGTCAAACTGATCTTTCTAAAATGCTGGTCTGACCATGTCATCTCCTCTCATCATTCAGTCAGCTCCAGTGGCTTCCCTGCCTTTGGGATCAGATCTAACATCTTCTGTTTGGTTTTTAAAGCACTTCCTAAATGGTCCCTTCCTGCCCTTCCAGCCTTCTCACACCATTCCGCTATGAAGTGACGTTGACCTCCAGGCTCTTCTTCGTAACAAGGCACTCAGTCTTCTGAGTGTATTTTTCCTGTCTGTCCCCCATGCTTGACATTCTCTCCGTCCTCACCTCCACCTCTTGGTTTCCTTCAAATCTTAGCTAAAATCTTGCCTTCTATGAAGTCTTTCCAGGTTGCCTCAATCGTAGTGCCATCCATCTGAGTCATTTTTGTGCAGTCATTTGTCAGTTATGTCTGACTCTTTGTGACCCCCATGTGGAGTTTTCTTGGCAAAGATACTGGTGTGGTTTTCCATTTCTTCTCCAGTTCATTTTACCGAGGAGAAAACTGAGGTAAACATGTTGAAGTGTTTTGCCCAGGGTCACACAGCCAGTGTGAATTTGAACTCATGACTACGGGTCATCCAGATTTCAAGCTCAGTGCTCTCTATCCATTGATCCATCTAGTTGCTTCACTATGTGACTAGTGGCTGATAAAAAAAGGAAAGAGTCCCTGAACTTTAGCACTTACATACAATTGAGAAAATTAATGACTATTTAAGGTAAATGATAATCAACACATGAGAAGTATCCTAGAAACCATATGGCAAGTCCATCAAACACCTCATTGAACCAGTGGTTTTGCAAACCCACGGAGGGTTTATTCTTTTACATCATTCTCCAATTTGGGGTACTTCTAGTGGTGGAGATTGTCCGACTGCCTCAAAGATACCGTCATCCGAGTGAAAAGGGATATGAATCTGCTGCACTGAATGAGATCATTTGTTTTGTGGCGGGGAACTTGGGTGTCAGGAATATCTCATTCACTGTGTACGGTGGGGTCACTTTTTGAGTGAAAGCAAATGGGCTATGATCCTTGCCTTTATGGTCTTAGGGTCCACTGCCTTAGGGGTTCAAGGGGCTGGTGAAGAAATCCTGCTCCGTTATTTTGCCCAAGGGGAAGAGTCAGAATCTATTTTGGCTTCAGAGTTTCAGAGCAGTGGGGAAGAGTTCATTAGACACAAGGTCCTGAGACTAAGCCCTGACCTCCATGGCCATTCTGGGAACGAATGAGAAGTTGATTCATGGTTAGCCCTGGAAACACATTCTGGGGATGGGGTCCGGGAGGGGAATAGAGACCTGAAGTTTCCAGTACATGACTGGGAAGGCAAATTAGCATTTGTGGTATCAGTTTAGGTCAGTCATCTGCTTTTTTCAGAAGGGGAAGAGAGATGTTCAAAACTCCAAGGAAAAAGGGAAGCTGATCCGACCTGAAACTGACCAGAAAGCCCACTTCCTCAAGGGATAGGGTGATTTTCGCTGTCCAAAGAGGGGGCACTCAACTGATGACTTTTCTTTGTTTTTCCTTTTATATATTTTTAATTTTTGACTTTTCTGTATTTTTGCAAAGAGACATTGAGCAGCGGGAGCACATTCAGACACGAGCAAACAAGATGGGAATAGAATGCCATTGGGTGCTTGGCTGAAGGAACTATGAATGTCTAACCAGAGGAAGAGGGGCCTTGGGGATTGGGGTGGGACTGATAGACTCAGATCCTGTCTCTGATGCTGGGTAATTTTGGATGAGCCATTTAACTTCTCTGTGCCTCAGTTTGTTCATCTCTAAAATGAGGGGATTGGATGAAATGGCCTTTTGAGGAATCTTGAACTTTTAATCTATAATCAGATGATCCTGTTACTTTCCAAGATGACCCGGTAGAATGTTTCCCGTACATTGAGCTAAAACTTAACTGTTATTTCTACCCAATCATTCTTATTCTGCCTTCTGGTCCCCGCAACAGCAAGTCTCAGCCTCTTTCCCAGGCTAGTCCTTCAAATACTTCATGAAGGGCTTAATAAATTCTTTTTTATTCCTTCATTTATCTATTCAAAGAAAACTATCCCATTTCCCTTAAGTCTTCTCAAAGCTAAGTGGATCTGTCACTTTCACATGTTCCTTATGGAGTAATGGTCTCCAGTTCCCTTCAGAGTTTGGTGTTCTTTGGTAATTTCGTCTAAGAGAATGACAATAATAATAAGACAATATACCCAAACTCTTCCTTCCTTCCTTCCTTCCTTCCTTCCTTCCTTCCTTCCTTCCTTCCTTCCTTCCTTCCTTCCTTCCTTCCTTCCTTCCTTCCTTCCTTCCTTCCTTCCTTCCTTCCTTCCTTTCTCTCTTTCTTTCTTTCTCTCTCTTCTTTTCTCTTTCTCTCTCTTCTTTTTTTTTTTTTTTTTGGTGGCAATTGGGGTTCAGTGACTTGCCCAAGGTCACACAGCCAGGAAATGCTAAGTGTCCGAGGCCAGATTTGAACTCAGGATCTCCTAACTTCAGGGCTGATGCTCTATCCACTATGCTACCTAGCTGCTCCCTAAAGCAGTTCTTAGGAGAAATTTTATATCTTTATATCTTCCAAGTCTAATATGATGATTGCCATCTTCCATCTGCCCACGATTATTAGAACGTTATCTTACCTTGGATGCAGAACTTCAGCTCTTTTGGGTCCGTGGTTGTTTCTATGGGAGCTTTCTCTGAGATCTTCCCTGCTGTGGGTGGTCTCTGTCTTTTGGTCTCTCCCCAAAGGTTGGTACCCCCATACATGCTGGGAATGTTGAGTATTGCAATGCCCTCCAACAAGGTGCTTTTGAGGTCCAGGGTGATGCCGTCGCACTGTGGGGGAGAGCAACAGTCAGGGGCCGGCTCTTTGGGATGCTTGGGTTCAAAGGTGTGCACAGAGTATAAGTTCACATTATCTGGACGGTGCACATGTGCATGCATGGACACAACACACATTCACACACACACACACTCACACACACACACACACACACACACACACACACACACACACACACACAGGCTGTAAGTCAGCTTTCCAAGGTGAACGCCCATGGTAACAGAGGCAACAGGAATTCCAGCCTAGGAGTCAAGTCAATTCTTGCCTCGATTTTTCATTACTGTGAGGAAACCTGATGTCTTTGGCCAAGTATACAAAGGGGGATCACACATTGTTAGGGTTGAGGGATCCATGTGACAGGGACAGCTGCTGAGTGCATTAGTGCAGAGTTCTAGGCATGGAATCAGGAATACTCTTCCTGAGTTCAAATCCTGCCTCAGATACTTCCTAGTTTGTGACCCTGGGCAAGTCACTTAACCCTGTTTGCCTCAGTTTCCTCATCTGTAAAATGAGCCGGAGAAGGCCATGGCCAGCCCCTCCAGTATCTCTGCCAAGAAACCCCCAAAGGGGTTTGTGAAGAGTCAGACAGGACTAAACAAAAACAACAAATTTCTGTGTACCTAGAACCACCATATTCCCAGTCATAGAATCTCAGAATCTTCTGGTTGAAAGGAGTCCAGAAACCCCCTTAGTTCAAACCATGTCCAACCAAGAATCTCTTTTCAAGAGTTCTTACCCTGACCAATGGCCTTTCACCCTGTGTTGGAAGACTTTTTGCTCCCCCTTCTTCCCTAGGGAGGAGAAAATCCACATCTCATTCCACTTTTGGACACCTCTTACTGTTAAGAAATTTGTCTTCAAGTTGAGACTTTCTTTGCCTCTGAAATTTCGTCCTGATGCTCCTACTCGCATATTTTGGGACAAAGACCGAATACATTTAATGCCTCTTCCATAGCAGATAATTGGAGACAGAGTCCATATTGCCCATAAACCCTTTTTAAAAAACTTTCCTTCTCTAGCCTACAGAATTTTACTTCCTTCAACCCATTTTCTTGTGGCTTGAACGCGCGGTCCTTCCCTGGCCTGGTCGCATTTCTCTGGGCATTCTCCAGTATTCTTCCTGAAATGTGGCAAGCAAATCCTGAAGACTTAGGATCGGCCCATCTTGACCCGACCATCGTTACTTTTGGACAGGTCTTTACTATCTATCACGTGCTTGGACTGTCATTGCCTCCTACCTAACCTCTACCCTCAGTGCAACTCACCCACATATCAGCTGAACAAAGTCATTTTTTCAGGGCGGCAATACAGGCCTGTAATCTCATTGTGGGGAACCTGGATGAGACAGTTCCCTCTTGCAACTGGGCGTTGAATTATTTATCAACTTACAGTCTTCTAAGGAAGCTTGGGGAACTTTAAGGGTTTGCCCGGGGTCACACAGGGAGAAGGTAGCCCATGACCCATGGTGCCAGGTCTCATTTTGATATCATGTTGAATTCAAATTTCAATTTAATACATTTTTTTTTAAGTATGGGCATTGGGGCAGCTAGGTGGTGCAGTGGATAGAGCACCGGCCCTGAAGTCAGGAGGACACTTAATGCATCCCAGTTGTGTGACCCTGGTCAAGTCACTTAACCCTCAGCAAAAAGGAAAAAAAAAGTATGGGCATGAATATAAATTCATTTGTAACAACGATGGACAGTTTGAGCAGTCTTGCTTCCTCCAGCAGAGAGAAATGTGAAAGATAAAGGAAAATTTGGCAGGGACTCCAACTAAGCTTAGCACAATGCCTGGCACACAGTAGGCATTGTATAAATGTTTATTGACGGACTATTCAAGAATGAAAGTAGAAGGATAGCAAAGAGAGGAAAACTGGAAAAGATCTGCCAGGATTTTATAACAAACTTTCCCCATAGCACTAGAACCACCGGCCACCATTGATCTCAAATGTCACATTTAGATATAATTATGCTGCTGTTGATTGTCTCTATCCTTCTCCAAGAGGCCCATGACATACAAGTGAATTGGATTTAAGTGAGGGAGCCTGGGCAAGGCCACCTGCCTCACCTCCCTCCATCTGGGTCCAACGGCCAGAGAGAGATCAGGACGCCTGGAAATAGTCCCGGATGCCATGGGAGACCTTGGCCTTTTTAAGCTAAGTGCTTATGGAAGGGGTATAAAGGTCACCGAATGAGACCAAATGTGAGGAAACACGACATCCTTGGCCAAGGATACAAGGTGGAGATCACACCTTGTTAGAGCGTTGAGGGGTCCATTCACAAGATATCTAAAGGACGGGAAGGAGAGAAGACACGTCAAGGTCAAAGATGGCGGACACGGTCACTGATCTTGGGATCACAGAGTCCCAGTTGGAGGTCAGACCCTTCATGGTGCAGGTGAGGGATAAGCAAGTGAAATGACTTGTCCAAAGTCACCTGGTAAGGAAGGATTGAGGTGAGCTCAGAAAGCAGGTCTCCTTGCCTCTCAGTCCTGGGTCTTGTTATTCACTGTGCTCCTCTAACAAGATATGGGAAAAAATGAAGAATGAATGACAAAGGATTAATCCAGGGGGATGAATGCAAAGAGATGGAGGGGGACAGATTGGGAGGATCCTCCTGCTGGATCCCTCCGCCATTTCCCAAAGCTTTGAGCTACCACTTGTCCCAAACCACGTCTCATCTGTGAGTTGGAGTCCCTTTAATTTCCTCCAGAATCCCAGCTTGCCTCAAGCCTTGGAGAAGCCCTGCTCTCTGCTGGGTGAATGTAAGGGAGAGGAAAATGGAGGGGAGGAGCAGGGCCTGTTCCCTGGGCTTCACTGGACTGTCCTTATCCTGCTCCATTTCCATGACATCACCCAGTTCCCCCTGCCCATCTTGGGGCCTGGGCTTCAGGCGGCAGCATGTGGAAGGCAGGGGGGAGGGGATGAAGGCTGGCTCCCTTCCCGAGCCCGGAAAAGCTCAGGAATTTGTGCTATGAGGAGGCCCAGCTCTGCTCTCCCCCTGCGCGCAGTCGGTGGGCACACGGGCAGCTGTCCTGGGCCCTCAGCATCCGTCTCCTTTCCAAGGACAGCTCCTCCTGTTCGGGTTCCACTCCCTGCCAAGGATGAAGGGTTTGTTTTGTTGTGGGCTTGGTTGGTAGAGAGGTAACCAGGATCCAGGATGACAGAGGTCAGAGCGCGTTCCTCTGAAAGTCAAACGCTAGGGAGCTTCAGGCTGGGTCTGGGACGGTCCCCTCGTCCCCTCCCTCTTCATCTCCAATGTCCCTGTCACCTTGAAAAGTCTGGAGCTCTCCAGAGCAGCCAAACAACATGAAAAATACGTAGGAAAAAAGTTCAGATGGGGACACAAATGAGGCAATTTTGTCTCTACCTGACTAAATTTAATATATACTTAACCTCCCCCCCAAAAAATGTACATTAACAGAACTTATAAAGCTTTATATACAATCCTTTTGCTTTTGATCTTTCTATATTGGAATATTTGTATTGGAAGAAATAACTAATCAATAAACAAGCAACTATTAAATATCTACAATGACCAGAACTCAGGATAAAAGGATGAAAATGTTTATCAGTGAAAAGTAACTTCATACTTTTTTTTTTTTTTCCCCTGAGGCTGGGGTTAAGTGACTTGCCCAGGGTCACACAGCTAGGAAGTGTTAAGTGTCTCAGACCAGATTTGAACTCCGGTCCTGAATTCAGGGCTGGTGCTCTATCCACTGCGCCCCCTAGCTGTCCCGAGTAACTTCATACTTAAAAAAAAATCTATTATATTAAGGAGAATGACAAATTGATTTCTATTAGGGATTTATTCTCGCCCTTTCTTCCTCAATCCCTTCCCCCAGCCACAATGGCGGCAGTGGTACGTGGGAAGGGAGGGCTGGGAGATGGTGGTGCAGGTGGAGGCGAGTGGAAGGTGGTGAATAGAACTCAGGGCCCTTCCATGGCCTAAACCCTGGCAGTACGCATGTTCTCCAATTCTCTCTGTTGATGACCTGAAAAAGATGGCTCTTTTGAACTCCTGTGGGACAGTTTCCTCGGCCGAAAGCCTTCAACTATTCCATTTTTAAAGGTCTCCAGAGAAAGACAGTCTACAACTTTCTATGATGACCTATTTCAATATTTAGCATTTTTTTTGGTCAGGAGATCAGTTCCCCCTCCCCCCCATCTGATCTTTTGTCCCAAGACAACTCAGCAGTCTGACTTCTCTCCTAGCTCTCTCCAGAAACCTATGGGTAGAATATTTATTCCTATTAAAATCATCTTGTTAGATTCAGTCCATCATTCTATCCTGTCAAGACATTTTTGGATACTGAGTCTATCCTCTACTATGTTAGCTGTCCCTCCAGGTTTCACTTTGTCTGCACATTTGTTGATTTTTTTTGAAGCCCCAAATCATTATTTTAATGTTGATGAATTATGAGATATGATAGTTCTTATATGTTGTACAGTTATACAATATATGGAGTATATAAAAAACTCTAAAATATTTTTAAAAATTATTTTGTTGTTTTTTTTTTTGTTTGTTTGTTTTTTGTTGAGGCAATTGGGGTTAAGTGACTTGTCCAAAGTCACACAGCCAGGAAGTGTTAAGTATCTGAGGTCAAATTTGAACTCAGGACTTCCTGACTTTGGGGCTGGTGTGCTATCCATTGCACCAATTAGCTATTTTGAAAAATTCTACAGCCAAACAGAAAATATAACTCTTGTTTCCAATAAGCCCAATTCAAAACTATACCTCACACTTATTTTCTAGGACTAGAAGATCTTCCATTGTTGTAATTAATATAATAACTCCTATATTTTCTTTTTTTTTTCTCATCCCATTCTCAGATCACCATTATTTGTTATAGTCATCATAGAGAGAGGAACTTCATACATTTTCTCCATTCTTTGGTTTTCATTTGATTTGGGGTTCTGTGATTCTTTTTGCAAAATGAATTTCCATCAACGTCTACAAATCCAATTCAATTCCAAATGATTTAGGGCTCCTTCAATATCGCAAAGATCTTCAAATTGAACATAAACTAGTTCTTTTGGATAGTGATACACATCAACTATGAGACAAGAACGACTCAATTCCAAGCACATGTCTTCGGATCTGGAATTGTCAGCCATATTCGTTATCCACAGGTGCGTGTTGTTCAAGAACAGGTCGGGGAACATGGCGGTGGGGAGTGGAGCCCAAGGCACTAATGGATGAACCCAAATTATCTCATTTGCAAATTGGACACATTTCCTTTCTCCACATCCAACTCATTGACAAGATCATTAACTAGCCCAGGGACAAGATTTCTGCAGCACATCTCTACAGACCCAGTTCTTCATTGACATTGACTAAATCTGTTGTTTGCTCTTCATTCTCCAAGAGCCCCATGACATCAGGAGGCAATGTCCTAATATGCAAGTGAGTTGGATTTAATTAGGGATGGGCTGTGCAGAGTCACCAGTCTCACTTTGTCCTCTAGAGTCATCTGGGTCCAGTGACCAGATATTGTTTAGGAGGACTAGAAATGGCCCTAGATGCTTGGTCTTTAACTAGGTCTTTAACAGGTCTCAGAAAAAATCATTTGACCACTTCTGAAATCACCTCCCTGTGGGTTAGGTGCTATTATCAACCCTTTTTTTTACAATGGAGAAAATGGAGATAAGCAGAGGTTGATATTCTCACGCCACCCATTTCTCCTATCCTTATCCCAAGAATAGAATGAGAAATTTCATCAATGCTTCGTTGAAATCATAACAGATTATGTTCATAGCATTTCCCTTAGTTTGGAGTCTAGAAATTAGCAAAAAGAAATAGAATGAGCAGAAAATGACCTATTCTGTTTTCTTTTAGTTTTCTTTTTTAAAATAGTATTTTATTTTTCCAAATACATGCAAAGACAGTTTTCAACATTCACTCTACAAAACCTTATATTCCAAATTTTTCTCCCTCTCTCCCTTCTTCCCTCTTCCCTAAACTGCAATCAGATATAGATTAAAGATGTTCAATTCTTCTAAATATATTTCTATATCCTTCATGCTGCACAAGAAAAATCAGATGAAATAGGAAAAAAAAAACACGGGAAAGAAAAAAAAATAAGCAAGCAAACAACAAAAGAGATGAACATACTACGCTTTGATCCATATTTAATCTCCATAATTCTCTCTCTGGATTTGGATGGCACTTTTCAGAAAATGACCTGTCCTTGATCAAATCATAGAGGTACTTTGTAACCTTTGCTTTCTTTTCTAAGTATTCGCAAACATTCCTTTAATATTATATTCTAGAATGTTGCTAAGAATAGAAGTCAAGTCCACTGATCTATAGTTTAAAGACTCCATCATTTTCTCCTTTTTGAAAGACAAGATGGGTTTTGTTCTTTAGAGCTATGGCCCCCAACCTTGTTCTCTTAGATTATAGAATCAACTTCTCTGGATATATATTGTTTCTCCCTATAAAATATAAGTGCTCTTATGTCAGAGACTCATATTTTTGTCTTTATAACTTTAGTACCTACCATCGTGAGTGCTATATTTTTTTGCTGTTCTGGATGTGCGGTTCTGTTGGTCTGAGTAATTCCTAGTGATGAAACTTGCTCTTCCAAAAGAGGCTGGCAACTATTCTGCAACTTATAGTCATAGAAAGTTGTCCAGGGGATAATTTTCTAAGATTATTAAGCAACTTTTTCAGAGCCCCACCACCAGTCGGTGTCATTCTAAGGCTGATTCTTTAAAACCATAAAATTATATCTGAGGCAAAATAGTCCCAAAGAGCGCAAAGCCCAGCTTCTTTTCATCAGCCTGAAACATTAAAAAATTAAAAAAAAACTTTTTAAAAGAGAGGAAAGGAAAGAATCACAATGCAAATCACAAAAAGAAAAAGATGGGATAAAATGAGCTAACAACAAAAAAGAGGCCATGATATAATGAATAAATATTGTAGGTCAAAAACAATTCTAGCAATACTTCCTTGTAGGAAAAACAATACTACCTATTGTTGTGGCACAGTTCTCTTTTATTGTCCTGACTCAGTTTTCCTCAATTGTTCTACCTCAATTTCCTTAATTGTTTCTGCCTCAGTTTCCCTAAATTGCTCTGCCTGAGTTTCCCTAATTGTCCTGACTCAGTTTCCCTAATTGTTCTGCCTCAATCTCCTTAATTGCACTCTATAACTCTAAGGTTATAAATTGTCAATGTGTAAACTCAGAAAGGGGGACTCCAGATATTATGTCTGTAGTCAGATACTTTCTTAACTCCTAGTTTGTTAGAATTTATGGTCCTACCTCTCAACCTGTCAGAACTGAATTAATGGTTCCTGCCTGGAGATTCCCACTCACCAGAGTTTGGACTCCACCCCCCTGCCTTTGTTTAGCTACTGTGTATAAATATGTCATTGAGAACTCCAATGGGCTGCTGGATGCTGGATTCTTGGAGACAATAGTCTCATTCAGCCTTGGGATCAAACCATGGATCCATTTGGTCCCAGTAAATCTCTCTCTTCCAAATAAAATATTAAAAACTCTCCAATCTCTATCTTGCCTCAGTTTCTCCGGCATCACATTATATCTACAGAAATTGTCTTGGAATAAGTATGATTTAATGTTGGATTAAAGAACTAAAAGAAGAAATAAAGAAATTAACCAAAAATAAAACTCTCAAGAAGACTAAAAAAAAAGATGATGAAATCAACTGTTTAGGACAAATCATAGGAATCTCACTAAAGCAGTGGACTCTCAAAACTACATTGGCATATTTAGAATTCAAAAAATGCAGAGATGAAGCAAAAAAAAAATCAGGAAAAAAATCAAAAGATGGTAAAATGTGGTTAAGATCTCTATAAGCCAAAGACACTGACCTTGAAAATAGAACTAAGTGATACATTCAGAAAATTATTGTTCTAGAAAAAAAAGGTAAAAAACCAAAATGATGAGAACAATTATTATATTAATATAGTAACATTTACATAGCATGTTATTTTGGAAGTAAGATTCCATACATAAAAGCATTTCATACCTTTGAGAAGAATGGGAGGAAGAATGACAAACTTATTTGATTTGGGCAAAGGGAGTGCAAAAAGTGAATTAAAATAGAAGTGGAATCAAGTAATATGGGCTTGGACTGGATAGTAGGATGGGGAGTGATGATAGTATCTATGTAAGAAGTGTCTGTGGAGGGCATTTAGAAGGCGCATTAAATAGAGCACTGCTCCTAAAGTCAGAAGAACTTGAGTTCAAATCCTACCTTAACACTTACTAGTTGTGTGATCCTGGGCAAGTCACTTCCAATTACCTCACCAACAGAAAAAAAAGTTTGGGATCAAATTATTTCAAGCAATATAGATGGAAGCGACATGGCACTGATATTTTTTCAGATAATATGATTTTATTGGAGGAGGGGACAAATTTAACTATTTTAACTTTGAAAGGTAAAGGGATAATTTTTCTGAATTGAATCACTTATTGATTTGTAGTGATATTCAGATGGTCAGGGACAACCACGGTGGGTGTTCTATATCTCAACATTTGTGTAATTTTGCACCCTAATGAACTACAAGTCCCTGGAGAGCAAGAAATGCCTTGTTTTTATCTTTGTAGTTTTCTTCAGTTCCATTTTTGCCTGTTCTGGAAGTACATCTAGGATTGGCCGAGATGTGAAAATCCTAAGTGTGGTGATTCCATTCTCCCTGATGGTGAAAAGAATTTGTCATCATTCTTACCATCTGTTTGTTGACCTCCTGCCAATTTCATCTACAATTTCCCCAGAGATGACTTTATTTAGTTTTTAATTCCAGTATTCTATTGGTATCTTTTTTTGTGTCCAGTATTCTATTGGTACCTTTTTTGTGTGTGTGTCATTGAATTCTTGGGCATTCTGGGAAAGCCTTTGGCCCCCTTTTCAGAATAATATTTTGAAATGCATTAAATACAAAGGAATATAAAGAAATCATTTCTATATCAGGATCAAAATCTTTTTTAAAAAAATTAGAAGTTCATGGACCCTAGGTTACAAACTCTTGCCTTAAGAGAGTGACCTAGAACATTGAAAAGTTTAATGATTTTTCCCAGAGTCAAGATGTATCAGACAGAGGCACATCCACTGCTTGTTTAGTGATTCAGAAAACCACCACACTGTTTTATTGTATTTTTATTTACTTTGTAAAATTCCATTTTAATCTCATTTAATCTGGTTTGAGCCACTCAGGAATGTTGAAAGAGTGGGAATTGGACACCTTTGTCTCTGTGTGTGTGTGTTTATATACATATGTGAGTATATACACATATCCATTTATATATATATATATATATACACACACATATGTGAATGTTTACATATGGTATAAACATATATATATATATAATTTACATGTATACATATACAAGTATACTTGTGTGTGTATCTATCTATCACTTACCTAACTATCTACCAATTTATCTATCTATCTGGATATAGAGTTGGATTTAGAATCACAAAGCCTGATCTTCCTGAGTTCAAGTTCAGTCTCAGTCACTAATAAGTGTACAAACCTGGGCCAGTCACTTAACTCTATTTGCCTCAGTTTCCTCATCTGTAAAATGAGCTGGAGAAGGGAATGGCCACTCACTCCATTGCAAGGAAATTTGCAATGAGGTTTTGTTAAGTGGCACTCTGTGGCCCGGATGGCCCTAGATGTGGCCTGGGATAGAGCTTCTAGAGTATGTTTTCTTTCTCTGCCCATTCTCTCTGCCAGTGCCAGGCCAGCTCAATGGTGCCTTTGAAAGGGCACAGCTGGCAGGGGTGTGGGCCAGGAGCTTGGACCCAGAACACTGTGCTGGTTGAGGGGAGGAAAAAGGAGGGGGAGGCTTCATTCATCTCCAAAGTAGGAGCTCCATTCATTTCCAAGGCGGGGGGCTCCAAAACAAAACTGCTGTTTCTCCGTATTCTTGGCTCCTGCCTCAGAACTGAATGAAGGGCAAAGCTATGACATCTTCCCTCTTCCCCCATGTCACCCTCCCCAATTTAAAGTCCTGGCAGGCTAGCGGTTTTGCTCAGGAGGAAGAGTAAATATACCTTAGGGGATGTTTGGGCAGCTCCTGTGAGAAAGGGAAACTTTTCATTTAGAAAGAGAAGGCTCAGCCTGTCTCCAAGAGCGTGTCAGAGAGGGAGCTCAGAGAAGGGAAGGGTGGTATAATGGTTAGTGCAGTGGGCTTGTAATTAGGTACTGTAGTAGAGAAGGTTTGATTTCTAAGCCTCCTTGAACATTCATTAGGGGACCCTGGGCAGATTTGCCTTTCTAAATCTCAGTTTCTTCATTTGGACAATGAGGTGGTCCCTTGTAGATCTAGATCCATCACTCGATGATGCTCCTCTGCCACATTAGCTGCATGACCCAGGTAGGTTATTTAATACGTCCAGGTCTCAGTTTCCTCATCTGGGAAAGGAGGAGAGCAGAGTGGCCAAGATGGCCTCCAAAGTCCCTTCTTCCAAAGTCCCTTCCGGCTCTCCCAACAGTTGGAGCTCTGGTGTGAGAGGATCTAGGATTCTGCCCCAGTTGCTTCATCACTGAGCCCCTTCCAATGATCTCATAAACAAGGGACCAACATGTGCCCCCTCACTTCTCAAGTGTGGGAAAGAGGTGGGAGAAGCTGGCATTTCCTGGCTCTGGATCACTTAGCCCAGGCTCTCCTCCACTTTCAAAGATCTTAGCAACAATTCATGTGGGCATGAAAGTCTCTGGCCAGATTTGGAGCGCCAGGAACCAAGGAATAAGGCGGCAATGCTCCGGACATGCTGCGGAATTGGGAGCAGAAGCAAATCGGAGGATGCTGGGTATCCCAAACGCTCCAGACGCTTAGAATAGATAATGTGGATCCCTTGACACAGAAGGCTTCTATTGACGTGTTTGGGGTGTATGTGTGAAATTGGCAGAATGTTAGTTGTTTTTTTTCTTCACAGCAATGGGGAGAGGGCCCCCAGACCCCAAAGAAGGCATTCTAACTCACTCAATAGCTAAGTCACCAGTTCTAGAATAGAAATGTACCCAGAGGTATCATGGAAGATTTCTGGATCCCAGATTCAGAGGCTTAGAACTAGAAGCTACTTTGTAGAAGCTAAATTAATTTTGCATATATTTTGGGGGTTGTGATTGAGAACTTGCTTTGTAGTCAGGTCTGCTTTAGATGATGTCCAGTTGCTAAGGGATAGCTAGGTGGTATAATGGTTAGTGCAGTGAGCTTGTAACCAGGACTCACTTCATGAGTTCAAATTTGGTCTCAGATACTTCCTAGCCCCTCAGTGTGACACTGAGCAAATCACTTAACTCTGTTTGCCTCAGTTTCCTCATCTGTCAAATGAATCAGAGAAGGCAAAGGCAAACCACTCTGGTATTTTTGCCAAGAAGACCCCAGATGGGGTCAAGAAGAGTCAAACATGATTGAAATGATAAAACTTTATGACGCTGGATAAATCATGTAGCTTTCCAGCTAAGAGGGGACCAATGATCTAAACTACAAATTGTAGAGCAGGTGCCAGTCTGTACTGGCAATCAATCACCATTTATTCTGTAATTACTATGTGCAAAGATAGCAATCATAGTGGGGAGATGTAGGAGGCTCTCATCAGCATTTATTAAGTGCTGACTATATGCAAAGATAGAAGGAAAATAATCTTAGATGGGGAGGTGTAGGAGGCTTTCATCAGCATTTATTAAGTGCTTACTGAGTTCAAAAATAGCAGTAATAGAAGGAAGATACTCTTAGATGGGGAGATGTAGGAGGCTCTCATCAGCATTTATTAAGTGCTTACTGAGTTCAAAAATAGCAGTAATAGAAGGAAGATAATCTTAGATGGGGAGTTGTAGGAGGCTCTCATCAGCATTTATTAAGTGCTGACTGAGTGCAAAGATAACAATAATGGAAAATAATCTTAGGTGGGGAGGTGCAGGAGATTCTCATCAGCATTTATTAAGTGCTTACTGAGTGCAAAGATAACAATAATGGAAGATAATCTTAGATGGAGAGATGTAGGAGGCTCTCATCTACATTTATTTAGTGCTTACTATGTGCAAAGATACCAAGAATAGAAGGAAAATTATTTTAGAGAAGTGTAGGAGGCTCTTATCAGCATTTATTAAGTGTTCACTGTGCAAAGATAGCAAAATAGAAGGAAGATAATTTTAGATGGGGAGGTGTAGGAAGCTTTCATCAGCATTGATTAAGTGCTTACTGAGTTCAAAGATAACAATAATGGAAGATAATCTTAGATGGGGAGATGTAGGAGGCTCTCTTCAGCATTTATTAAGTGTTTAGGGTGCAAAGATTCCAAGAATAGGAGGAAGTTAATCTTAGAGGGGGAGGTGTAGGAGATCAAGGAAAGATGAGACTGGGAAGACTTCTTCTTTCTTAAAAGAAGTCGGGTAGAGGGAGTCCCTACAATGTCAACAATGTAAACTGAAATTTTAGTTTTGGTTACAAAACAAGCAAACAGCTGTTGTCCATCTCTCACTCTTTTTTTGTTTCCTGTCTCTTGGATACATATGTATACTTAGATGGGAAGATATCACCCCCTATAGAATTTAAACTCCCAGAGGGTGGAGGCTGTTCCTGGAAGTGTGTCTCTGTAGCGCCAGTGCCTGGACAGGGCTGATGGATTGCCCAAAGCCTCTCTGATAGTAACGCAGCCCAAGCCCCCTTTTCTCCAAATGCAGCAGCTTCTTTCTGTAGAAGGCACATTTAAATCCTCGTCCTGATTTACCATTTAAATCTATTCTCTATTCCCAACGGATCATGTCTGTCCCTTCCTCTCACTTCAGGGCTCTGAAAATTCATCAGCAAGATGATAAATATGAAGAAATACAGAGGGTAAAGTGGGGAATGCTGGGAGGATTCACTTTTCAAATCGTGGCTATGACCTTGGTCAGGACTCAGTTTTGTCTTCTGTAAAATGGAGTGGGTGACCTAGATGGTGTCTAAGGTCCCTTCTAACGCTGACCCTATGACGCTTGTAAAAAGTTTACATGTTTACATACATACAAAAAGTTTACATACATACAAGTATGTCCCAGGAGAGCTTTGGAGGATTCTGCTGTTGTAAAGCGCTTGGCAAACATGAGATAGAATCAGAATGTATGAGTGTGAAGCGGGAGACAAAGGAATTAAAAAATGACAATGACAACAAAAATCTTGGAAAAGCAAAAGGGAAAATGTTGGTGAAGAGAGTGAATGAGAGAAGTGAAACAAGTGCGAACCCATCCGTAGGAAATGAAAAAGGAAGTTGAAGGGAAAGAAAGGCAGAGGTCAGCAACAGCAGGTTTGAAGTGAACATTTTTAAACCAGGATGTGACAGAAAAATCTTCTAATGCATAGTGGGCATCTTTCCCTTTTGTGGGGTGAGATGGGGAGGGGAACCCCCTTAGCCTCAGTTTTTACTTTTAAAATAAAAGGTTGAATTAGATGGCTTGGGCCAAGATCCCTTTCACTACTAAGTTGACCTTCTTATTCGTCTATTGGCTTACTGTTCTTGTGACCTTGCTTTACTTCCTTGGGCCTCAATTTGTTTATCTGTAAAATTCCTCCTCTTCCCCCCATTGGTCCTTTCCAGCTAGAGGTCTGAGATCCTATGTTAATTTGCCCTGGTTGTGTAATATGGACAAATCATAACCTTTCATTGCCCCAGCACTGAAGCAGCTATATAGTCCAAAGGCGAGTTTTGAGCTTGAAGTCAGGAAGACCTGAGTTCAAATTGTGCCCCAGATATTTATGAGTTGTGTGATCTTGGGAAAGACACTTATTCTCTGTTTGCCTCAGTTTCCTTGTCTGTAAAATGAAGATAATAATAGCATCTATCTTCAGGATTGTAGAGAGGATCAAATGAGTTGATTATAAAGCACGTCTTAATATATAATAGGTACTATATAAATGCTTATTTTCTTCCCTTCCCCCCAGGCAACATTATAAGATTGTTGCATAATGTATAATATTCTTTCTGCATTGAGAGAAGTTTCCTTATAAAAAATTCCCTGCCAATGAAATCATAGGTTCAGACCAAGAAAAAAAAATCATACAGACTATAAAACTTTGTTGGAAATGTGATCTCCTTGACGTATGTTTTCCTTCTAATGATGTAGATTTTCGATCCATTCACAATGTCTCATGTATTATCCTCTTTTCAGTTTCTTATGTTCTCTGGGGATCATTTGGCTTAGTTCAGTGAATTGGCAAGCTTTCTGTAAGCTTGATTTTCCTCTCGATTTCCATTGTTGTATGTGGTGGTAATGTTCATCATTTTCTACTATTGTCTTCCATGAGATTTTAGAAATGACCTTATGCCCTAAACAGATGTTGCCTTGCACTGCCATAATTCTCTGTTTTTAGTCTGAGATGGCTCTTTGAGCTTCCTCATTGCAGACACTGATTTACATGAGCAATGTAATGCAAATCCTTAGGAAATGGTGACATCCTCTGTCAATGTCCATTCTTTTATCCATTTCTCTCACACCCCCTTTTTTTTTTCTATCAATGGTTTATTTAAGCAGGTCAGATTAGCCTCTTTCATAACTTATTCCATGTTTTCAAGCTCTTATTTTTTCCATCTTTCTCTATCCTTGCAATCAAGTCACCATTATATTAAAACACATGCTGTTTAATTTGGCTTTTATTGAGTTCTTTGTAGATGTTGCTGGATGAACTGCAATTACGTAACTTCCTGACAGTCATTTCTTACAAATGTTCTTCATGAGTAATACAATCTAAGATGAACAAATTGTCCGTGAAACGATATTTTGGATAATCTATAAAGCCCCTCCTCCTTTATTTATGTCCCTAAGGAATGTCTGTGGGCCATCCATTCACCTAGCTGTAATCTTCTTTATTTTTTATCTTTATTTCCTTCCATGATTCAACTTCATTGGTCTAATTGGTGTTTCTCAAACATGGCACTCTATTTCCTGTTTTTCTGCCTTTGTACTGGTTAACCCCCCATATCTGGAATGTTTTGCTTCCTCGCACATCCCCTGGTTTCTTTCAAGTCTCAGGGACTTTTCCTAGTCTCTCTAGGTTTCTCAGTGAGAATACCTCTCATTTACTCCACTGTCTTCATGGGGACTGACTCTTGCACTGAACCGAGAAGCAAGCTTAGCTGATTCTATTCTCCATGTGGGAGAGATTGGAAAACCTACTTCCAGGAGAGTGGAATAATCTTAGAGTGTGGAGCATGTGAAGACATTCTGTAACTAGTTCTGCTTTGCTAACCATGTGGGTAGAAGAAGCCTTTTTGATTGGCTACTTGGCCAGAACTAGGAGGGTATTCAAAAAGGTTCTAGTTGCTGTTGACTTTCCCTCTTGGTTTGACCTTTGCTGATGAGAGACAATGCTAGAAGGAGAGAAGGCCTCCCCGTTGAGTCCAACATGAAGCCTTTTCTGGCTTCTGCATTTGGTCATTCTGATGAGAAGTAGGTAAGGGGTACCTAAATGAACTTAGGGTTAATTGAAGCTTAGTGGCAGGTTCAATGGAACCGTGGTGGCTAATTAGAGGAGCAGAGAAGACACTGGGGGTTACTGGAGAGACACAGAGTGCTCTGATTGACGGCACCCTCATGTACCTGGAACACTGGTCTGATGCCCATGGGGGGAATGAAGATGAATTCCATCGCCCTTAGCTCTCTCCCTTAGGCTCCCTTTGGATGGACGCAACTGGTTCCTATTTCTGAGCTCGCTTCCTTACTCAGCTATAAGTTGCTTTTTTTCCCCTTTCTGACCTAGTTTTCTTTCTTATAAACATCTGTGGTTAACTCAGACACAGATTGCTTTGTGTGTGCTGGTCCCAGGTCTGAGCATGGGGCATGGCAGCATTGGCAGCTCTGGCCACAGGGAAGGAAATCAATGAGGAAACTTCCTTCCTAGGTTAGGGCTGGAATCCCAATCCCTGCTCCACTGATAGAGCCTCTCTCTCCCTGGAGTGATCTGGCTAGACATTTATCCTATATTCTGTCACAACTTTATAAATTCTCCAGAGCAGAGTGGAAATAAAGCCTTAAAAAAAAAAAAACTGTTCTGTCTGGCCCTCCACTGGTCCAAACAGTCTTTCATTTGTTATTGACTGTAACCAGAGGTGTGGCAGGTTCCCAGCCCAAAGGGAAGGAGAGGAGAGAAGAGTTGGGGGAGCCTCTTTTTCCTTCAGAGAGACAGATGCATAAAACAGAGGAGAAGACAGATGTGGAAAGGCTCCACATTGAACTGATGCAATAATGCAGGTGGGTAGTTCTCACCTCCACCCATTTGTGGTTGGGAAGGGCAGTGAGGAGGGTCCTGTTAGCCATCCTTCCAAGCAATTCCCAGAGCTTTCTGTATATGTACACACACAGACACCCTCCCCACCCAAATGCATCTGTACAAGACCACAAATGTACACTTACTCTCACAATATAGATGTACATGCATATGTATAGGAACAGTATTGGGGAGGGAGAAGTCTGGACCTATTATTTCATTTGTATTGAAGAATTCTTTAAGTGAAAACTGCCTTCAGCTGAGGTGATCTGCTGTTAATTGATCATGTCACCCCCACTAAGTAAACTTCAATGGCTCCCTATTACTTCTGGGAGCACATACAAAATGCTATTTTTGCTATTTGAAGTCCTTCATAACTAAGTAAACTTCATTGGCTCCCTATTACCTCTGGGAGCAAATACAAAATACTATTTTTGCTATTTGAAGTCCTTCATAACTAAGTAAATTTCAATGGCTCCCTATTACCTCTGGGAGCAAATACAAAATACTATTTTTGCTATTTGAAGTCCTTCGTAACAGAGTCCCTTCTGACATCTCCTGCTTTTTACACCTCACTTCTCTATGGGTACTCTTTGATTCAGTGCCAAAGACCTCCTGGCTATTCCACCAAGACCCTCCATCTCTCAGCTCTGGATATTCTCCCCTGCCATCCCTCATGCCTGGGATGCTCCTCTACCTGCTGTTCTCCATGGCTTCCTTTAAATCATAACAAAATCCCTCCTTCTCCAGGAAGTCTTCCCAACTCCTCTCAATATTGATGTCTTCCCTCTTTTGCTTATTTCCTCAGCGACACTGAACTAGTGATGTCATTTTGGTCCTCTGGCCAATTAAAAGCTTGTTGTATACATTTGTTTCCAAGCTGTCCCCCCTCCCTCATTAGGTTGTAAGCTCCTCGAGGAACTTTTCTTTGCGTCTCCAGTGCTTATCATATACCTGACACCTCGTAGATGCTCAGAGGGGCACTGGGAGGTTAGGTGACCTGCCCAGAGTCACACAGCCAGGATTGGTCAAAGGCAGGATTTGAATTCTGCTCTTTTTGACCACGAGGACAACTTGACGTCTGCTAAGAAGTACTTGTCCTGTATGTTTATGTATGTGTGTGCACGTATGTTTTAGGTGGTTGTAAATCTGTATTTTATGTGTAGACATGTATGGTGCAATATATATTTGCACATACATGTGGTATTTATGTTTATGTGGGAATGTGTATGTATATGCACACACATGTATATATTGTATACAAGGATATGTCTGTATTTTATGTGTATGCACATATATGTATACATGTGTGTATTTGAATGTGTGTGTGTATAATAAAGATCTAAATCTCAATCAACCAATCAACAAGTATTTATTAAGTGGGCACCCCATGTCGGGCACCCAACTAGGATCCGGCTATGACTAAAGCCTTCCTTCCAGAC